>NW_027307802.1:600000-830000 GCF_047496885.1 Scyliorhinus torazame | reverse complement strand
TGAACCAGGACACAATTTCAGCATCAATATAATGGACAGTGGGTGGGTGGGGGTGCTGGGTGAAGAGTGGGCACAGAGATTAACATTGCAGAGAGGGGAGTAGGAAATGTAACTCCAGTGTTAAAGGTGGGGAATGGGGGGGGGGGGGGGAAAGTGTGAATGGCAGCCCTGTCAGTTTGATGGCAGTGGGAGGAAAATGTTTATAATTCAGAGACCTTTGGGAGAGGTTACATTTCTCATTTAGTCTGATTTACAGGATTCACTCAGGCCGGCCAGGTTTCCCAAACCGGATACAAACATACCCGAGATTGTCATCCCAGTTCAATTATTGGACCACACCCCGGATTGGACCGTTCCCTGGACTGGATTTCTGATGGGGTTGGACCCCACTCCTGGTTTATTTGAATACTCCACGATCAATGGAAAAAATAAAACAAACGCGGGACCTTCCCACTTCATAACCATGGGAGAAATAGAAATATAGAATGCACAGTGCAAAAGGAGGCCATTCGGCCCATTAAGTCTGTACCAAACCTCTGAAAGAGTACCTCAACCAAGCTCACTCCCCCGCCTATCTCATTAACCCCTTAATTTAACCGACACATCTTTTTGGACACCGGAGTAATTTACCATGGTCAATCCACCTGACCTGGACTATGGGAGGTAACCGGAGACCCAGAGGAAACCCACACAGACAGGGAGAGAAAGTGCAGTCTCCACACAGACAGTCACCCAAGGTAGGAATTGATTTTGGGATCCTGCTGCTGTGAGGCAGCAGTGCAAACCAGTGTGTCACTGTGACACCACTGTCTTTGGGAAGGGGCAGAACAGGGTAAAGCGGATGGAATCAAGATGTGAAGAAATGATCTTGGTGGGGCTGGAACAGGCCGAAATAATGGGTGCACTGGGACTTTCCTGTTTGTGGATTTTGGGAAGGAGGTAGAAGCGGGAGGTTGATGCAGGATGTGTGGGATTGTGGGACTCTGATCTCTGAGACTGTGGACAGAAGATATCCAGAGTCAACGAGGTCAGTGAAAGACCTGGAAACAACATCATGATGTTTGGTGGTGTGCTGCTGGTCCAGGGGGAGGTACCAGGCTGTGCCTGAGAGCTGACGGTCAGCCTCTGTGAGGGAGAGGTCAGGACACCAGACAATAATGACACCGCCCTTGTGAGCAGCTTAGATCACCAGGCCAGGGTTGGATATCAGAGAGAGGATTGGGGCAAGTTTAGAGTGAGTCAGGATAGAGTTGGTGAGAGGCACAGAGAAATTGAGATGGTCGATGTCGCACTGACAGATCTCAATGAAAAGATCAAGAGCTGATAGGAGGCCAGAGGGTGGGGTCCAGGGAGAGGGAGATTACTGGAGGCGGATGGATTTCACAACAAATATTCATAAAATAGACAGAAACAGCAGAGACAATATTATCTATTCACTGATCAACATCAGAATAATTACCAAAGAATTGAAAAGCAGAAGTAGGTCTCTGTTATTCTTGAATTTAGAACAGAATATAATCACATCTTCCAGTCACAATGTCAACAGTTGGAAGCATTGAATTAGAAGTCTGAGTTAAAAGAAATCCAGCAACACAGAGTATACTAAATAGCCGGCACATATTCCAAAGTCAACATTATTCCTGACACATTTCATCCAATTATTTCAATAACTACCAGAAATAATAGATCTGAGTAGTATGATGGATGTTAAACAATTTGATTTTCTAAAGGCCGTCAGTAAGATCCGACATAACAGACTGATGGGTAATCTCAGAGCCAGTGGAGTTAGGGGACACAGCAGCAGGATGGACACATGCTGGCGACACACATAGAAAACAGGGAGAGGAGTTAAAGGGATTTAGGCTGATTGGTGGAAGGTGGGAAGTGGTGTTCCACAAGGATCAGCACTGGGATCACTCTCCTTCACCATTCCCATCAACAGTATGGGATCGGGAAGCAGAATGATAATTACACAATTTACAGACAAAATCAAATTGAGAGTGATAGTGAATACAGAGGCAGAATACAACTAATTACAGGCACACGCCATCATTCATTATGAATTTTCAAAGTGGGTATTTCGATGGGACATTAATGTCCCGACAGATCAGTGTCCGCTGCTGCATTTTGATCAGAACAATAAGTCCCCCAATCACTCCTTGGAAAACAAGTGTGTGAATGGACTGGAGGGGTTTCTGGCTTACATAGAACATAGAAAATACAGCACAGAACAGGCCCTTCGGCCCACGATGTTGTGCCGAACCTTTGTCCTAGATTAATCATAGATTATCATTGAATTTACAGTGCAGAAGGAGGCCATTCGGCCCTTTGAGTCTGCACCGGCTCTTGGAAAGAGCACCCTACCCAAACTCAACACCTTCACCCAACACCAAGGGCAATTTGGACATAAAGGGCAATTTATCATTGGCCAATTTACCTAACTCAGGTGAATAGATTCACAAATCGTGTGAAGCAGAAAGACAGTTTAAAAACACCCATAAAAATTGATCAAACATGTGAGTTCATTTCAGGATGAATAGGAATGAGAAAATATCACAAAACCTATTGGAATGCTGCACTGCTGTGGGTTTTATGAAACATTAGAGTGTGGGTGATATCTGTTCCTGTTAGAGTAGATCAATAGAAAACAGAGATAGAGACATTGCACTTCATACAATAAATATCAAACATCTTCAAAACACAGCCAAACTCTTCCTGTTTTCAACCTATTCCAAAGTTAAAACACACAGAGAGAACTCCACAGAATGGAGCGACCCCTCACCAATAAAATACATCATTTCAAAACAGAACCAACTAATTTCAGTCCAGTTACTGACCCACACACAATACAATTCTACACGGACAGATAGTCCCAGTAATAGAGAGATAATTGGATCAGATATCCCACTCTGGTGAGAGACCCACAGTCAGTACAATTCTACACTGACAGACATTTCCAGTAATCCTTCTTCACTGCTGTCAGATATTCCACACTGGTGTGGGACCCACAGTCAGTACAATTCTACACTGACAGATACTTCCAGTAATCCTTGTTCACCGCTGTCAGATATTCCACTCTGGTTAGTGATCCACACTCAGTACAATTCCACACTGACAGATACTTCCAGTAATCCTTGTTCACCGCTGTCAGATATTCCACTCTGATAGTGACCCACACTCAGTACAATTCTACACTGACAGATACTTCCAGTAATCCTTGTTCACCGCTGTCAGATATTCCACTCTGATAGTGACCCACAGTCAGTACAATTCCACACTGACAGTGCCCACACTCAGTACAATTCTACACTGACAGATACTTCCAGTAATCCTTGTTCACCGCTGTCAGATATTCCACTCTGGATAGTGACCCACACTCAGTACAATTCTACACTGACAGACACTTCCAGTAACCCTTGTTCACCGCTGTCAGATATTCCACTCTGGATAGTGACCCACAGTCAGTACAATTCTACACTGACAGACACTTCCAGTAATCCTTGTTCACCGCTGTCAGATATTCCACTCTGATAGTGACCCACAGTCAGTACAATTCTACACTGACAGTGCCCGCAGTCAGTGTGATTTAATTCTTTCTCCTCCTAAACCTCCCTTCAGAGAGATTGCCTTTACTGTGATCCAATCTAACATTATACAAGATTCCACTCAATATAATAACTTCCCCGGTCAGAGATCTAGTGAGTTACAAACAGAGGTTTATTGTGAGTTGATGAAAGGGATTCAAACCATTGACATGCTTGAATACATTTGACAATTATATCGTTGACCAGGTGTCGATATAACAGTGAGCACGAGATCAGGATCAGATATTTTCAGTCGCAGTTTAAAATCAGCGAGCCGCTCACACACAGATTTACACAACTTCAATGGTGACAGTCACTTACCAGGAACACCAACAATAGCCAGGATTGGGTAGAATACTTTCTCAGCAATATCAATTGGACGATACATTTTCAGTGTGAAGTGATGTGTCCCTTCCTGCGATTGGCAATCTCTCTGTCTAAAACTCTGAGGTTATATATTCTCCAAGCTTTTAATTAATACCCTGTGGAACCACACAAGGGAAATTGAGGTTGTGACATCGTTTAACTTATTTTTCAAGATGTGAACAAACAGATTACGATATTGTGTTCAGTGAAAGAAAATATTATTTTTCTGAGTGAGTGACCTCTTTGCAAACACCGGACGGTGTTGATCACATTGTTCAACTAACATTAACAGAAAGGATGCCGTCCACTCAGACACCATCAGTCCCATCTCTACATCTCAGATTGTTTCAGAGATAACCTTCACTCCACTGTAACCATTCAGTGATTCAGTTCCAATTGTCAGTGTGTTTCTCTGGGTGGGTCCACTGCACTCTAGGGTGTAGCTGCCTCTGTAACTGTGACCATTCAGTGATTCAGTTCTAATTTTCAGTGTGTTTCTCTGGGTGGTTCCACTGCACTCTGGGATGTAGCTGCCTCTGTAACTGTGACCATTCAGTGATTCAGTTCTAATTTTCAGTGTGTTTCTCTGGGTGGTTCCACTGCACTCTGGGGTGTAGCTGCCTCTGTAACTGTGACCATTCAGTGATTCAGTTCCAATTGTCAGTGTGTTTCTCTGGGTGGGTCCACTGCACTCTAGGGTGTAGCTGCCTCTGTAACTGTGACCATTCAGTGATTCAGTTCTAATTTTCAGTGTGTTTCTCTGGGTGGGCCCACTGCACTCTGGGGTGTAGTTGTCTCTGTAACTGTGACCATTCAGTGATTCAGTTCCAATTGTCAGTGTGTTTCTCTGGGTGGTTCCACTGCACTCTGGGGTGTAGCTGCCTCTGTAACTGTGACCATTCAGTGATTCAGTTCCAATTGTCAGTGTGTTTCTCTGGGTGGTTCCACTGCACTCTGGGGTGTAGCTGTCTCTGTAACTGTGACCATTCAGTGATTCAGTTCCAATTTTCAGTGTGTTTCTCAGGGTGGGTCCACTGCTCCCTGGGGTGTAGCTGTCTCTGTAACTGTGACCATTCAGTGATTCAGTTCCAATTGTCAGTGTGTTTCTCTGGGTGGTTCCACTGCACTCTGGGGTGTAGTTGTCTCTGTGACGGTGACCATTCAGTGATTCAGTTCCAATTGTCAGTGTGTTTCTCTGGGTGGGTCCACTGCTCCCTGGGGTGTAGCTGCCTCTGTAACTGGGACCATTCAGTGATTCAGTTCCAATTGTCAGTGTGTTTCTCTGGGTGGTTCCACTGCACTCTGGGATGTAGCTGCCTCTGTAACTGTGACCATTCAGTGATTCAGTTCCAATTGTCAGTGTGTTTCTCTGGGTGGGTCCACTGCACTCTAGGGTGTAGCTGCCTCTGTAACTGTGACCATTCAGTGATTCAGTTCTAATTTTCAGTGTGTTTCTCTGGGTGGTTCCACTGCACTCTGGGATGTAGCTGTCTCTGTAACTGTGACCATTCCTTTATTTTATTTCCGTTGTTTCTGTTTGAGAATAAGTAGAACATTTCAATGTCTCCAAAATCTGGAACTATTTAAAGTGCAAAGTATGAGATCCCATATCTAAATCTGATTCAGCCCCTCAAACTAAGAAAATATTTAGAATCATTGGAACCTCAGAAAACTCAGAGGCTGCGGCAGCAACAAACTCATCACCTCAGAGAGCAGCATTAATACATAGTCAGCAGTGAAAACTAATACCCCGTCTCTAACTGACACCGGCCTCCATCTGATACACACACTTCAACTGGGAGAGAGGCGGGGTGAGATGTGGAGGAAGAGAGAACTGGTGTGTGAGATGTGCTGATAGAAGACAGGGTGGGAGAGAAAGAGGGTGTGAGGAGAGATATTGGGAGAGAAAGAGGGTGGAGGAATAAAGGATAAAACGGGAGAAAGAGGTGGATTGTCTGAGAGAAAGGGAAGCAGAGAGTGGAGAGACTGAGTGGCTGAGGGAGGCAGATTGGGTGAGAAGGATGGTGTATTAAATACTCACATAATCTTAGACATAAGTACAGGAGAGAGCGACTGAGTGACTGAGGGAGCGGGAGAGGGAAAGATTGTGAGGGAAGGTGTGAGAGAGGGAAACAGAGTGAGAGAAAGTGTGATAGAGGGAAAGAGTGTGAGAGAAAGTGTGAGAGAGGGAAAGAGTGTGAGATAAAGTGCGAGAGAGGGAAAGAGAGTGAGAGAAAGTGTGAAAGAGGGAAAGAGTGTGAGAGAAAGTGTGAGAGAGGGAACGAGTGTGAGAGAAAGTGTGAGAGAGGGAAAGAGAGTCAGAGAAAGTGTGAGAGAGGGAAAGTGTGAGAGAAAGTGTGAGAGACGGAAAGTGTGAGAGAGGGAAAGAGTATGAGAAAAAGTGTGAGAGAGGGAAAGTGTGAGAGAGGGAAAGAATGTGAGAGAACGTGTGAGAGAGAGAAAGAGTGTGAGAGAAATTGTGAGAGAGGGAAAGAGAGTGAGAGAAATTGTGAGAGAGGGAATGAGAGTGAGAAAAAGTGTGAGAGAGGGAAAGTGTGAGAGAGGGAAGGATTGTGAGAGAAATTGTGAGAGAGAGAAAGAGAGTGAGAGAAATTGTGAGAGAGGGAAAGAGAGTGAGAAAAACTGTGAGAGAGGGAAAGAGAGTGAGAGAAAGTGTGAGAGAGGGAAAGTGTGTGAGAGAAAGTGTGAGAGAGGGATAGAGAGTGAGAGAAAGTGTGAGAGAGGGAAAGAGTGTTAGAGAAATTGTGAGAGAGGGATAGAGAGTGAGAGAAAGTGTGAGAGAGGGACAAAGTGTGAGAGATAGAAAGAGTGTGAGAGAAAGTGTCATTGAGGGAGTTTTGTGAGAGGGAGGGAGGCATGGAGGGAGAGAGATATAGGGATGGAGAGAGAGAGGGACAGAGTGTGAAATTGTCTAACGGAAATGTGAGAGAGGGAGGGAGGCATGATGCAGAGAGAGAGAGGGGGGGTGGAGAGTGAGAGAGAGGGACAGAATGTGAGAGAGGGGTAAGTGTGAGACAAGGGAAATCTTCTAGAGAGAGTGGGAGAGTGGGAGTGAGTATCTATGAAGAAGAAAGTATGTGAGAGGCAGGAATTTGAGAGAGGGAGTGTGAGAGATGGAGGGATTGTGAGAGATGGAGGGTGAGAGAGGGAGAGAGTGTGAGGAAGGGAGAGTGAGTGAGACAGGTAGATTTTGTTAGACAGGGAAAGAGTGTGAAAGAGGGAGAGAGTCTGACAGGGAGACAAAGTGGGAGGCAGTGGGAGAGAGGGAGGGTGACTGAGGTAGAGAATGTGTCAGAGGGAGGGAATGTGAGGGGGAGAGTGTGAGAGAGGGAGAGAGTCTGACAGCAGACAAAGTGGGAGACAGTGGGAGAGACGGGGGGTGACTGAGGTAGAGAATGTGTCAGAGGGAGGGAATGTGAGGGGGAGAGTGTGAGAGAGGGTGAGAGTGCTAGAGAGGGAGGGAGTACAAAAGAGAGAATGCGAAAGGGGAGAGGGGGAGAGAGTATGAGAGAGGGAGAAAGTGTGAGAGAGGGAGGGTGAGAGAGGGAGGGTGAGAGAGTGAGAGAGTGTGAGAGAGTGAGACAATGTGAGAGAGGGAGGGAGTGTGAGAGGGGAACAGAATGTGATAGAGGGAGAGAGTGTCAGAGAGGGAGAAAGTGTGAGAGAGGGAGAGAGTGTGAGAGAGGGAGAAAGTGTGTGAGAGGGAGACAGTGTGGGAGAGGGAGAGAGTGTGAGAGAGGGAGAGAGTGTGGGAGGCAGTGTGGGAGAGGCAGAGAGTGTGAGAGTGGGAGGGATTGTTGAGAGGGAGAGAGTGTGAGCGAGGGAGAGAGTGTGAGAGAGGGAGAGAGTGTGAGAGGGGGAGAGCGTGTGGGAGAGGGAGAGTATGTGAGAGAGGGAGAGAGTGTGAGAGTGGGAGGCAGTGTGGGAGAGGGAGAGAGTGTCAGAGTTAGAGACAGTGTGAGAGAGGGAGAGAGTGTGAGAGTGTGAGGGATTGTTGAGAGGGAGAGAGTGTGAGCGAGGGAGAGTGTGAGAGAGGGAGACAGTCTGGGAGAGGGAGAGATTGTGAGAGAGGGAGACAGTGTGAGAGTTGGTGACAGTGTGGGAGAGGGAGAGAGTGTGAGAGTGGGTGACAGTGTGGGTGAGGGAGAGAGTGTGAGAGAGGGATAGAGTGTGAGAGTGGGTGACAGTGTGAGAGAGGGAGAGAGAGGGAGAGTGGGTGACAGTGTGGGAGAGGGAGAGAGTGTGAGAGTGGGAGGCAGTGTGGGAGAGGGAGAGAGTGTGAGAGTGGGAGGCAGTGTGGGAGAGGGAGAGAGTGTGAGAGTGGGAGGCAGTGTGGGAGAGGGAGTGTGAGAGTGGGAGGCAGTGTGGGAGAGGGAGAGAGTGTGGGAGAGGGAGAGAGTGGGAGGCAGTGTGGGAGAGGGAGAGTGTGTGAGAGTGGGTGACAGTGTGGGAGAGGGAGAGAGTGTGAGAGAGGGAGAGAGTGTGAGAGTGGGTGACAGTGTGAGAGAGGGAGTGAGAGGGAGAGTGGGTGACAGTGTGGGAGAGGGAGAGAGTGTGAGAGTGGGTGACAGTGTGAGAGAGGGAGTGAGAGGGAGAGTGGGTGACAGTGTGAGAGAGGGAGAGCGTGTGAGAGTGGGAGGCAGTGTGGGAGAGGGAGAGAGTGTGAGAGTGGGAGGCAGTGTGGGAGAGGGAGAGAGTGGGAGGCAGTGTGGGAGAGGGAGAGAGTGTGAGAGTGGGAGGCAGTGTGGGAGAGGGAGAGAGTGTGAGAGTGGGAGGCAGTGTGGGAGAGGGAGAGTGTGAGACGGGGTGACAGTGTGGGAGAGGGAGACAGTGAGAGAGTGGGAGACAGTGTGAGAGTGGGTGACAGTGTGGGAGAGGGAGAGAGTGTGAGAGTGGGTGACAGTGTGGGAGAGGGAGAGAGTGTGAGAGAGGGAGACAGTGTGAGAGTGGGTGACAGTGTGGGAGAGGGAGAGAGTGTGAGAGTGGGTGACAGTGTGGGAGAGGGAGAGAGTGTGAGAGTGGGTGACAGTGTGGTAGAGGGAGAGAGTGTGAGAGAGGGAGACAGTGTGAGAGTGGGAGAGAGTGTGGGAGTGGGAAACAGTGTGAGAGTGGGTGACAGTGTGGGAGAGGGAGAGAGTGTGAGAGTGGATGACAGTGTGGGAGAGGGAGAGAGTGTGAGAGTGCGTGACAGTGTGGGAGAGGGAGAGAGTGTGAGAGAGGGAGACAGTGTGAGAGTGGGTGGCAGTGTGGGAGAGGGAGAGCGTGTGAGAGAGGGAGAGAGTGAGACACTGTGAGAGATGAAGGGAGTGTGTGAGAGAGAGAGAGAGAGTGAGAGAGGGAGAAAGTGTGGGAGAGGGATAGAGTGTGAGAGAGGGAGGGATTGTTGAGAGGGAGAGAGTGTGAGCGAGGGAAAGAGTGTGAGAGTGGGTGACAATGTGAGAGAGGGAGAGAGTGTGAGAGTGGGAGGCAGTGTGGGAGAGGGAGTGTGAGAGTGGGAGGCAGTGTGGGAGAGGGAGAGAGTGTGAGAGAGGGAGACAGTGTGAGAGAGGGAGACAGTGTGGGAGAGGGAGAGAGTGTGAGAGTGGGAGGCAGTGTGGGAGAGGGAGTGTGAGAGTGGGAGGCAGTGTGTGAGAGTGGGTGACAGTGTGGGAGAGGGAGAGAGTGTGAGAGAGGGAGAGAGTGTGAGAGTGGGTGACAGTGTGAGAGAGGGAGTGAGAGGGAGAGTGGGTGACAGTGTGGGAGAGGGAGAGAGTGTGAGAGTGGGTGACAGTGTGAGAGAGGGAGTGAGAGGGAGAGTGGGTGACAGTGTGAGAGAGGGAGAGCGTGTGAGAGTGGGAGGCAGTGTGGGAGAGGGAGAGAGTGTGAGAGTGGGAGGCAGTGTGGGAGAGGGAGAGAGTGGGAGGCAGTGTGGGAGAGGGAGAGAGTGTGAGAGTGGGAGGCAGTGTGGGAGAGGGAGAGAGTGTGAGAGTGGGAGGCAGTGTGGGAGAGGGAGAGTGTGAGACTGGGTGACAGTGTGGGAGAGGGAGACAGTGAGAGAGTGGGAGACAGTGTGAGAGTGGGTGACAGTGTGGGAGAGGGAGAGAGTGTGAGAGTGGGTGACAGTGTGGGAGAGGGAGAGAGTGTGAGAGAGGGAGACAGTGTGAGAGTGCGTGACAGTGTGGGAGAGGGAGAGAGTGTGAGAGTGGGTGACAGTGTGGGAGAGGGAGAGAGTGTGAGAGTGGGTGACAGTGTGGTAGAGGGAGAGAGTGTGAGAGAGGGAGACAGTGTGAGAGTGGGAGAGAGTGTGGGAGAGGGAGAGAGTGTGAGAGTGGGTGACAGTGTGGGAGAGGGAGAGAGTGTGAGAGTGCGTGACAGTGTGGAAGAGGGAGAGAGTGTGAGAGAGGGAGACAGTGTGAGAGTGGGTGGCAGTGTGGGAGAGGGAGAGCGTGTGAGAGAGGGAGAGAGTGAGACACTGTGAGAGATGAAGGGAGTGTGAGAGAGAGAGAGAGAGAGTGAGAGAGGGAGAAAGTGTGGGAGAGGGATAGAGTGTGAGAGGGGGAGGGATTGTTGAGAGGGAGAGAGTGTGAGCGAGGGAAAGAGTGTGAGAGTGGGTGACAATGTGAGAGAGGGAGAGAGTTTGAGAGAGGGAGACAGTGTGAGAGAGGGAGAGAGTGTGAGAGAGGGAGACAGTGTGAGAGAGGGAGACAGTGTGGGAGAGGGAGAGAGTGTGAGAGTGGGTGACAGTGTGGGAGAGGGAGAGAGTGTGAGAGTGGGAGGGATTGTTGAGAGGGAGAGAGTGTGAGCGAGGGAGAGAGTGTGAGAGAGGGATAGTGTGAGAGAGTGAGGGTGAGGGAGGGAGAGAGTGCAAGGGAGAGATAGAGTGTGAGGGAGTGTTCTTGGAGATATGGGAAACTGGCTATCATGTGGGAAACACAATACCGATTAATACATTTGCTGAGTAAACAAACGTGTTCCTAAATTATAAAATCAGATCCTGGATGAAGTAAATGTCCTCCATGCAGTATTGCACCATTTAAGTTGTGAATAACTGACAGAGTGTGATAGGTCAGTTATTGTGCAGAGCTGGAATAGAACTTGTCTTTCCCCAGTCAGAGGCCAGAAAGCAAACACGTGGCACAGCCGCTTTTAAAAATAATTGTAAAGCAACCTGAAAAAAGATAGACCTCCCTCTAATGATTAAATGTGCGTCTGCTTTTATTGGGAGCAACACAGATGTTTTCAATATTAAAGCACAGGCAGCGCCCAGGGTCAGACAGATTGGAACTTACAATGAAGTTGATGCTGTGAAGTAAGCAGTTAGCTAAAGCGGACGCTGGGTTCACACATGGACACAGTGAATAGAAAGGATTACAGTGAGAATACTCGCGGTGCGGGGGAACTTGGAGGGAACCTGCAGGTGTTGGTCCCTTCATCTCACAGCCAGACCACATCCAAAGCCTTAAAAGTGCGTGAAGTCCCGAAGGAGGACATTCATTCCTGGGGCTGGTTTAGCACACTGGGATAAATCGCTGGCATTTAAAGCAGACCAAGGCAGGCCCGCAGCACGGTTCAATTCCCGTACCAGCCTCCCCGAACAGGCGCCGGAATGTGGCGACTAGGGGCTTTTCACAGTAACTTCATTTGAAGCCTACTTATGACAATAAGCGATTTTCATTTCATTTCATTCCGTTTCATTTCATTCCGTTTGACCTCAGCGGCTCTGTAGATGAGCAGATGATTCAATCCCACTGCACCGCCCTTTCCCTGGAGACGTACATTTGATTTCTGTCGCTCCTACCATTCCCTGTGAAACCACTGTTGTATCTGCCGGCACCAGTGTCCCAGGCCGTGCAGACCAGATCAGAACCACTCGCTGTGTGAATCGTTTAGAAGCAGTTTTCCCTTCGGGATGATTGGATTGGCTGGGGCTGGGTTATTGGGAATAAAAGACGATGATGTGAGATTCGTTCCACACATTTAAGATGATAAAGTTTTGGATAATCTGGATGTAAATGAACTATTTCCATGAACAATATAAATATCTGTGGGAAAGATGTAACTGAAGTATATGATCATGCAGCTACATTCATCAGGAGTAATGCAGAGCCGGAACTGATAACAAATAGCAACATGGGGAGACTACACGGTCACTCACACCTCCTCCACCATTCAATTTAATCACTGCTCAGCTTCTGCCTCAATGTCATTTCCCGCTTGTTCCTCACATCCTTTCATTACCTCATTTTCTGTAGGAATAATGGAGGCAGACACCCAAAGCCATATTTCAAACCGAGTTGGACATTTACGGCCATAAGACCATAAGACACAGGAGCTGAACTTGGTCACTAGGCCCAGCGAGCCTGCTCCGCCAATCATGGCTGATATGTTTCTCATCTTCATTCTCTTTCCTTCACTCCTTCTCCCCATAACCCCTGATCTCCTTATTAACCAAGAACCTATCTGTCTCTGTCTTAAAGACACTCAGTGATTTGGCCTCCACAGCCTTCTGTGACAGAGAGTTCCACAGATTCAGTACCGTCTGGCTGAATAAATTCCTCCACATCTCTGTTTTAAAGGATCGTGCTGGCGTGGGTGAGGTAAGTACTGCTTAACAACTTCCTTACCTTGCAGGTCAGCTGTTAGTTCCGGGAGATCAGTTTTGGGAGCAGGCCTATTGGCTGACTGTAAATCAGGAAGGATACAAAGGGTGTGGCTGAAGTGCCTTTAGAAACAGTGCTGGAGGCAAACAGAGTGTATCTGAGTTTGGGTAAGGCTGAGTTCGGGTAAGAGGGGAGTGAGGGCTGTGTTTTTTTTGGAGTTCGGTGTTGGGGTTAAGTTTCCCCACCCCCCCCCCCCCCCACCCCCCCACCCCCCCAAAAAAAAAGAACAAATCCAATTAATTAATTTAATTAATTAACTAGTTAAGGGAATTTGGTGCTCATCTTAAGGAGGTACAGAGAAGCAGACCTGTGAGGGAGTCTCGGGAGCAATTACATCACAGCCAGCAGGTAAGTGATTGGCTTGTGACTGGTAAGTGATTTCTCTCTCTTTGACTTTCTCTTAGCTGTGTAGTGTAGTTCAAATTTAACTTCAGGTTTCAGTCATGGCAGGAGAGCTCAGACCTGTGTCATGCTCCTCTTGTGAGATGTGGCAAGTCAGGGACCCTTCTGGTGTCCCTGACTCCTTCATCTGCAAGAAGTGTGTCCAACTGCAGCTCCTGTTAGACCGCTTGACGGCTCTGGAGCTGCGGATGGACTCACTTTGGAGCATCCGCGATGCTGAGGAAGTTGTGGATAGCACATTCAGTGAGTTGGTCACACCGCAGATTAAAATTACTGAGGCAGATAGGGAATGGGTGACCAACAGACAGAGGAAGAGTAGGAAGGCAGTGCAGGGATCCCCTGCGGCCATCTCCCTCCAAAACAGATTTACCGTTTTGGAAACTGTTGGGGGAGATGGCTCACCAGGGGAAGGCAGCAGCAGCCAGGTTCATGGCACCGTGGCTGGCTCTGCTGCACAGAAGGGCGGGAAAAAGAGTGGCAGAGCTATAGTGATAGGGAATTCAATTGTAAGGGGAATAGACAGGCGTTTCTGTGGACGCAAACGAGAATCCAGGATGGTATGTTGCCTCCCTGGTGCAAGGGTCATGGTTGTCTCGGAGCGGCTGCAGGACATTCTGGGGGGGGGGGGGGGGGAGGGTGAACAGCCAGCTGTCGTGGTGCATATAGGCACCAACGATATAGGTAAAAAACGGCATGAGGTCCTACAAGCTGAATTTAGGGAGTTAGGAGTTAAACTAAAAAGTAGGACCTCAAAGGTAGTAATCTCAGGATTGCTACCAGTGCCACGTGATAGTCAGAGTAGGAATGACAGGATAGCTAGGATGAATACGTGGCTTGAGAGATGGTGCAAGAGGGAGGGTTTCAAATTCCTGGGACATTGGGACCGGTTCTGGGGGAAGGTGGGACCTGTACAAATCGGACGGTCTGCATCTGGGTGGGACCGGAACCAATGTTCTCGGGGGGGGTGTTTGCTAGTGCAGTTGGGGAGGGTTTAAACTAATGTGGCAGGGGGATGGGAACCGATGTAGGAAGTCAGTGGGGACGGAAACAAAAGGTAGGAAGGGAGAGTGTGTAAAGCGTGACCTGAGAAAGCAGGGCAGAGAGCAAGGACGGTCTACATTAAACTGCATTTATTTCAATGCAAGGGGCCTGATGGGCAAAGCGGATGAACTCAGGGCATGGACGGGCACATGGGACTGGGATATTATAGCTATGACTGAAACATGGCTAAGGGAGGGGCAGGACTGGCAGCTCAATGTTCCGGGGTACAGACGCTATAGAAAGGATAGAACAGGAGGTAAGAGAGGAGGGGGAGTGGCGTTTTTGATTAGGGAGAACATCACGGCAGTACTTAGAGGGGATATATCCGAGGGTTCGCCCACTGAGTCTATATGGGTGGAACTGAAAAATAAGAAGGGAGAGATCACCTTGGTAGGACTGTACTACAGGCCCCCAAATAGTCAGCGGGAAATTGAGGAGCAAATATGTAAGGAGATTACAGATAGCTGCAAGAATAATAAGGTGGTAGTAGTAGGGGACTTTAACTTTCCCAACATTGACTGGGACAGCCATAGCATTAGGGGCTTGGATGGAGGGAAATTTGTTGAGTGTATTCAGGAGGAATTTCTCATTCAGTATGTGGATGGACCGACTAGAGAGGGGGCAAAACGTGACCTCGTCTTGGGAAATAAGGAAGGGCAAGTGACAGAAGTGTTAGTGAGGGATCACTTTGGGACAAGTGCCCATAACTCCGTTAGTTTTAAGATAGCTATGGAGAATGATAGGTCTGGCCCAAGAGTTAAAATTCTTAATTGGGGCAAGGCCAATTTTGATGGTATCAGACAGGAACTTGCAGAGGTAGATTGGGGGAGACTATTGGCAGACAAAGGGACGGCTGGTAAATGGGAGGCTTTTAAAAATGTGTTAACCAGGGTGCAGGGTAAGCACATTCCCTTTAGAGTGAAGGGTAAGGCTGGTAGAAGTAGAGAACCCTGGATGACTCGAGATATTGAGACTCTGGTCAAAAGAAGAAGGAGGCATATGACGTACATAAGCAACTGGGATTAAGTGGATCCCTTGAAGAGTATAGAGATTGTCGAAATAGAGTTAAGAGGGAAATCAGGAGGGCAAAAAGGGGACATGAAATTGCTTTGGCAAATAATGCTAGGGAGAATCCAAAGAGATTCTACAAATACATAAAGGGGAAAAGAGTAACTAGGGACAGAGTAGGGCCTCTTAAGGATCAACAAGGGCATCTATGTGCAGAGCCACAAGAGTTGGGTGAGATCCTGAATGAATATTTCTCATCGGTATTCACGGTGGAGAAAGGCATGGATGTTAGGAAACTAGGGGAAATAAATAGTAATGTCTTGAGAAGTGTGCATATTACAGAGGAGGAGGTGCTGGAAGTCTTAAAGCGCATCAAGGTAGATAAACCCCCGGGACCTGATGAAATGTATCCCAGGGTGTTGTGGGAGGCTAGGGAGGAAATTGCGGGTCCCCTAACAGAGATATTTGAATCATCGGCAGCCACAGGTGAGGTGCCTGAAGATTGGAGAGTGGCGAATGTTGTGCCCTTGTTTAAGAAGGGCAGCAGGGAAAAGCCTGGGAACTACAGACCGGTGAGCCTAACGTCTGTCGTAGGTAAGTTGCTTGAAGGTATTCTGAGAGACAGGATCTACCAGTATTTAGAGAGGCAAGGACTGATTCGGGGCAGTCAGCATAGCTTTGTGCGTGGAAAATCATGTCTCACAAATTTGATTGAGTTTTTTGAGGGGGAGACTAAGAAGGTAGATGAGGGCAGTGCAGTAGACGTTGTCTACATGGATTTTAGCAAAGCCTGTGACAAGGTACCGCATGGTAGGTTGTTGCAGAAGGTTAAAGCTCACGGGATCCAGGGTGAGGTTGCCAATTGGATTCAAAATTGTCTGGACGACAGAAGGCAGAGGGTGGTTGTAGAGGGTTGTTTTTCAAACTGGAGGCCTGTGACCAGTGGTGTGCTTCAGGGATCGGTGCTGGGTCCACTGTTATTTGTGATTTATATTAATGATTTGGATGAGAATTTAGGAGGCATGGTTAGTAAGTTTGCAGATGACACCAAGATTGGTGGCACAGTGGATAGTGAAGAAGGTTATCTAGGATTGCAACGGGATCTTGATCAATTAGGCCAGTGGGCCGACGAATGGCAGATGGAGTTTAATTTAGATAAATGTGAGGTGATGCATTTTGGCAGATCGAATCAGGCCAGGACCTACTCAGTTAATGGTATGGCGTTGGGGAGAGTTATAGAACAAAGAGATCTAGGAGTACAGGTTCATAGCTCCTTGAAGGTGGAGTCGCAGGTGGACAGGGTGGTGAAGAAGGCATTCGGCATGCTTGGTTTCATTGGTCAGAACATTGAATACAGGAGTTGGGACGTCTTGTTGAAGTTGTACAAGACACTGGTACGGCCTCACTTGGAATACTGTGTGCAGTTCTGGTCACCCTATTATAGGAAGGATATTATTAAACTGGAAAGAGTGCAGAAAGGATTTACTAGGATGTTGCCGGGACTTGATGGTTTGAGTTATAAGGAGTAGGTGTACGAGGCAAGTTTTTTACGCAGAGGGTAGTGGGTGCCTGGAACTCGCTACCGGAGGAGGTAGTGGAAGCAGGGATGATAGGGACATTTAAGGGGCATCTTGACAAATATATGAATAGGATGGGAATAGAAGGATACGGACCCAGGAAGTGTAGAAGATTGTAGTTTAGTCGGGCAGCATGGTCGGCACGGGCTTGGAGGGCCGAAGGGCCTGTTCCTGTGCTGTACATTTCTTTGTTCTTTGTTCTTTTTGAGAGGCTGGATAGACTGGGACTTTTTTCCCTGGAGCGTAGGAGGCTTAGGGGTGATCTTATAGAGGTCTATAAAATAATGAGGGGCATAGATAAGGTAGATAGTCAACATCTTTTCCCAAAGGTAGGGGAGTCTAAAACTAGAGGGCATAGGTTAAAGGTGAGAGGGGAGAGATTCAGAAGGGCCCAGAGGGGCAATTTCTTCACTTAGAGGGTAGTGAGTGTCTGGAATGGGCTGCCAGAGGTAGTAGTAGAGGTGGGTACAATTGTGTCTTTTAAAAAACATTTAGATAGTTACATGGGTAAGATGGGTATAGAGGGTTATGGGCCAAGTGCGGGCAACTGGAACTAGCTTAATGGTAAAAACTGGGCGGCATGGACTGGTTGGGCCGAAGGGCCTGTTTCCATGCTGTAAACTTCTATGATTCTATGTACAATGTCAATTAGTATTCTGAAGCATTTTGATTAAATCAGCCCTGAGACTGAATTCCAGTGTTTCAGAGTAAAGCTTCATCTACACTGCCCATCAAACACTCACAACCCAAATACTGTCTGGGATTAAATACAGAGTCAAAATCCCTCTGTCCTGTCCAATAAATTTTTCATTGCAGATAGTTACTTTTATTTTTTGGAAAAGCAGAACTTAAATTGCACCGAATCCCAGGGTGGACTCTTGTTTATTTCAGCCCTTCACATTTAAACGTGAAGTTTAAGCTCCGATTACAGGTGTCTGCTTGTCTCTGTCTGTATATTCAATGTTCCTGTAGCTTATTCACTTGTCTGAAGTATTTGAATAATAGGCCTTGGTTAATCAATCCTTTCTCACAGCACATGGAAGTTGTGAATCTTCAAGGCTCTCAGTCTAATGTAGTTAAAAAACAACTGCTTCCTTTCATCCTCAATCCATTTCCCAACCCTAAATAGATCTCACACATTTCCACAATGCAGGAATATCTCCATCAAAACTTCTAATCAGTTCCCCATACACTTGTTAAACTTGCCTGTGTGAAGTAAATTCCACTGACAGATTCCGAAAGCTGCACAGAGCAATGACTGGTTATTTTAAACTTTGAAACGGAACTATTTTAACTTGTGCATCAGTCCCATTAAACAGAAATGTTGTCCCTGTGGGCTGACAGTCTCTCAGCAAGTTTGAAACATTGAGGGACCCCGCGTCCTGCATTTGACAACATTTGTGGCACTTCCACAATCTACGAGACATTGCTGTCTGTATTGTGTGAATCCAGCTGTGAAATATCTGTCCAGTTTAAACTTCCACTGTTTCCTCCTTCTCATCATTGATAAAGATCACGGTTTGATCACCCCTCTGCCTGAGGTGGGACTGTGACCATCCAGGGCTGCAGGCCCGGCCTCCTGTCCTCCCACTCCTCTGCCTGAGGTGGGACTGGGACCATCCAGGGCTGCAGGCCCGGCCTCCTGTCCTCCCACCCCTCTGCCTGAGGTGGGACTGGGAGCATCCAGGGCTGCAGGCCCGTCCTCCTGTCCTCCCACCCCTCTGCCTGAGGTGGGAGTGGGACCATCCAGGGCAGCAGGCCCGGCCTCCTGTCCTCCCACCCCTCTGCCTGAGGTGGGACTGGGACCATCCAGGGCTGCAGGCCCGGCCTCCTGTCCACCAACCCCTCTGCCTGAGGTGGGAGCGGGACCATTTGGGGCTGCAGGCCCGGCCTCCTGTCCTCCCACCCCTCTGCCTGAGGTGGGAGTGGGACCATCAAGGACTGCGGACCCTGTCCTCCCACCCCTCTGCCTGAGGTGGGAGTGGGACCATCCAGGGCTGCAGGTCCAGCCTCCTGTCCTCCCACCCTTCTGTCTGAGGTGGGAGTGGGACCATCCAGGGCTGCAGGCCCAGCCTCCTGTCCCCCACCCCTCTGCCTGAGGTGGGTGTGGGACCATCCAGGGCTGCAGGCCCAGCCTCCTGTCCTCCCACCCCTCTGCCTGAGGTGGGACTGGGGCCATCCAGGGCTGCAGGCCCGGCCTCCTGTCCTCCCACCCCTCTGCCTGAGGTGGGACTGGGACCATCCAGGGCTGCAGACCCGGCCTCCTGCCCTCCCACCCCTCTGCCTGAGGTGGGAGTGGGACCATCCAGGGCTGCAGGTCCAGCCTCCTGTCCTCCCACCCTTCTGTCTGAGGTGGGAGTGGGACCATCCAGGGCTGCAGGCCCAGCCTCCTGTCCCCCACCCCTCTGCCTGAGGTGGGAGTGGGACCATCCAGGGCTGCAGGTCCAGCCTTCTGTCCTCCCACCCTTCTGTCTGAGGTGGGAGTGGGACCATCCAGGGCTGCAGGCCCAGCCTCCTGTCCCCCACCCCTCTGCCTGAGGTGGGAGTGGGACCATCCAGGGCTGCAGGTCCAGCCTCCTGTCCTCCCACCCTTCTGTCTGAGGTGGGAGTGGGACCATCCAGGGCTGCAGGCCCAGCCTCCTGTCCCCCACCCCTCTGCCTGAGGTGGGAGTGGGACCATTCAGGGCTGCAGGTCCAGCCTCCTGTCCTCCCACCCTTCTGTCTGAGGTGGGAGTGGGACCATCCAGGGCTGCAGGCCCAGCCTCCTGTCCCCCACCCCTCTGCCTGAGGTGGGAGTGGGACCATCCAGGGCTGCAGGCCCAGCCTCCTGTCCTCCCACCCCTCTGCCTGAGGTGGGAGCGGGACCATCCAGGGCTGCAGGCCCGGCCTCCTGTCCTCCCACCCCTCTGCCTGAGGTGGGAGTGGGACCGCAGGCCTACCCTCCTGCCCTCCCACCCCTCTGCCTGAGGTGGGAGTGGGACCATCCAGGGCTACAGGCCCAGTCTCCTGCCCTCCCACCCCTCTGCCTGAGGTGGGACTGTGACCATCCAGGGCTGCAGGCCGGGCCTCCTGACCCCCCACCCCTCTGCCTGAGGTGGGACTGGGACCATCCAGGGCTGCAGGCCCGGCCTCCTGTCCTCCCACCCCTCTGCCTGAGGTGGAAGTGGGACCATCCAGGGCTGCAGGCCGAGCCTCCTGTCCTCCCACCCCTCTGCCTGAGGTGGGACTGGGACCATCCAGGGCTGCAGGCCCGGCCTCCTGTCCTCCCACCCCTCTGCCTGAGGTGGGACTGGGACCATCCAGGGCGGCAGGCCCAGCCTCCTGTCCTCCCACCCCTCTGCCTGAGGTGGGAGTGGGACCATCCAGGGCTGCAGGCCCGGCCTCCTGTCCTCCCACCCCTCTGCCTGAGGTGGGAGTGGGACCATCCAGGGCTGCAGGCCCGGCCTCCTGTCCTCCTACCCCTCTGCCTGAGGTGGGAGTGGGACCATCCAGGGCTGCAGGCCCAGTCTCCTGTCTTCCCACCCCTCTGTCTGAGGTGGGAGTGGGACCATCCAGGGCTGCAGGCCCAGCCTCCTGTCCCCCCCACCCCTCTGCCTGAGGTGGGAGTGGGACCATCCAGGGCTGCAGGCCCAGCCTCCTGCCCTCCCACCCTCTGGCCTGAGGTGGGAGTGGGACCATCCAGGGCTGCAGGCCCAGCCTCCTGTCCTCCCACCCTCTGCCTGAGGTGGGAGTGGGACCATCCAGGGCTGCAGGCCCAGCCTCCTGTCCTCCCACCCCTCTGCCTGAGGTGGGAGTGGGACCATCCAGGGCTGCAGGCCCAGCCTCCTGTCCCCCCACCCCTCTGCCTGAGGTGGGAGTGGGACCATCCAGGGCTGCAGGCCCAGCCTCCTGTCCTCCCACCCTCTGGCCAGCACCTCGGGGGCATCCTCCACTGCCGGGGGCAGGGCGGACAAGACATTATGTGGGGGCGGCAGCCTCCCGTCGCTCCGCTGCCCCCGCGGTGCCCTCGCCCTCCCGCCTGCTCACGCGGCAGCTGGGGGTGAAGTGCTATGCCCACCCTACCATGACCATTGAGGCGGGCACCCGTGCGATGGGCGGGGCTGTCGGCCCCTCGGCCATCGTAGCCGCCTCGCGGATGTACGGCAAGGCCGGGTCCTTCCTGCGGGCCGAGCAGGCGGCCCAGCGGGCCCTGGAAAGGGGGCTCACGGTGGGCGGGACACACGTGGCGGTGGAGACGCTGGAGGCCACCGCAGAACGTGTTGTTCTATCAAACGTCCCGCCCTCCCTCCCCACCGAGCTCCTCCTGCCCCATCTCTCCCGTGTTGGTGCCCATCCCCCTGACGCCTGGCCCGGGGCACACAATGAAGAGAAGCAAGGCCGGGGGGGGGCCTCCGAGGCCCCCGAGCCCCTCGAGCTGCTGTCGTCCCCCGAGCAGGAGGACCCGGGGTCGAGCGGAGACGAAGCCCCTGGGGGCCCGTCCCGCCCGGTGCAAGTTTCCTCCCCGGACGCCTCCTCTTCACCATCGCCGGGGGCCGGCAGCAGCAGCGACCGCTCATCGTGCCGCTGTGGGCCGTGGACGGGTCTCCGGGTCCGTCCAGCGAGGACGCTTGCAGAGTTCTGGGGGAGGACCTGCCGCAGGTGGGCCCGGAGGGCGCCGGGAAGCTCGATAATGCCATCAACCTCCAAGAGCTGACCGGCGCCCTGGACAGCCTCTCACGGGGCAAATCCCCAGGGCTGGACGGGCTGACCGTGGAGTTCTTCGGGGCGTGCTGGGACGTCCTGGGGAGCGACTACGCGGGGGTCCTGGGGGAATGTACCGCGACCGGGGAGATGCCCCTTTCGGGGCGCAGGGCCGTCATTGCCCTGCTGCCCAAGAAGGGGGATCTCCGCCGACTTAAGACCTGGCGACCGGTCTCCCTCCTCAGCACGGACTATAAAATCTTTGCCAAGGTGCTGTGTTTACGCCTTGGCCCCGAGCTGGACCACATGGTCCACCCTGACCAGTCCTACACAGTCCCGGACCGCACAATCTATGACAATATCCACCTGGCCCGGGACATTATTCACTTTACCCAGAGGACTGGTATGTCGAGCGCCTCCCTGTCTCTTGACCAGGAGAAGGCGTTCGACAGGGTGGGGCCCGGGGATTTGCTCGGGACTCTGCGAGCTGTCGGGTTCGGGTGGTATTTTGTCCCCCGGATCCGGTAACTGTCCGCCGCCTCGGAGAGTCTGGTTAAGGTTAACGGGTCCCTGACGGCGCCCCTTCGCTTTGGGAGAGGAGTGCGTCAGGGCTGCCCCCTGTCCGGCCAACATTATTCCCTCTGCGTGGAGCCTTTCCTGTGCCTCCTGCGGAGGAGGTTCACGGGGCTGGTTCTGCGCGAGCCGGACGGGGGGGTGGTCCTCTCGGCGGACGCTGATGCCGTGTTCCTCATGGTCACTGACCCCGGGGACCCCCGGAGGATGCGAGAGAGCCAAGCTGTCTCCTCCGCCGCGTCCTCCCCACGGATCAACTGGGCCAAATGTTCCGGACTCCTGGTCGGTCCGTGGCAGGTGGACCCCCTCCCGGAGGAGCTCGGGCCCTTCAGCTGGAGTCGGACCAACAGCCTCGACCTGGGAGTCCATCTTTGCCCGGCAGAGGGAGCCTGGCCGGCGAACGGGCAGGAGCTGGAGACCAAGGTCACCGCTGGCCTGGGACGCTGGACAGGACGGCTCCGAGTGCTGTCCCACAGGGGCCGAGTTCTCGTCATAAACCAGCTGATCGCCTCCATGCTGTGGTCCCGGCTGGTCACTGACCCCTCCCCCTGGCTTTGTCCCACCATCCAGAGAGCCCGGCTTCGGTTCCTCCGGGACAATCGACTGCACGGGGTCGCTGCGGAGGTCTGGAGTCTCCCGATGGCGGAGGGCGGTCAGGCGCTGGTGTGCCTCCGCACCCAGACTGCCACTTTCCACCCTCAGACTCTGCAGCGTTACCTGGACGCTGAGCCTCCTCCACGGTGGGGCCCTGGCGACGGATTTCTCCCCCCAGGGGCTCGGCCTGAACTACGACGTGCAGCTCCTGTCTGTGGACCAGCAGGGTCTTCGGAACTCTCTGTTGGCGCTGCCCGTCTTGTACCAGGACCTCCTCAAAGTCTGGAACACGGTCTCCAGGCGCCGCAGCTCTCCCCCGTCAGGAGTGGCGGCTGTCGTAAGGGAGGCGCTGCTCAGGAATCCGCACCTCCGCCAATCTCCATTCGGGTGGCTGGCGGAGCGGAGGGCGGTGGGTGCCGTGGGCAGGGCTGGGTGGCGGAGGGCGGTGGGTGCCGTGGGAAGGGCTGGGTGGCGGAGGGCCGGGCGGTGGGTGCCGTGGGCAGGGCTGGGTGGCGGAGGGCCGGGCTGTGGGTGCCGTCGGAAGGGCTGGGTGGCGGAGGGCTGTGGGTGCCGTGGGCAGGGCTGGGTGGCGGAGGGCGGTGGGTGCCGTGGGAAGGGCTGGGTGGCGGAGGGCTGTGGGTGCCGTGGGAAGGGCTGGGTGGCGGAGGGCGGTGGGTGCCGTGGGCAGGGCTGGGTGGGGCCGGGCTGTGGGTGCCGTGGGAAGGGCTGGGTGGCGGAGGGCCGGGATGTGGTTGCCGTGGACAGGGCTGGGTGGCGGAGGGCCGGGCTGTGGGTGCCGTGGGCAGGGCTGGGTGGCGGAGGGCCGGGCTGTGGGTGCCGTGGGCAGGGCTGGGTGGGGAGGGCTGTGGGTGCCATGGGAAGGGCTGGGTGGGGGAGGGCTGTGGGTGCCGTGGGCAGGGCTGGGTGGCGGAGGGCCGGGCTGTGGGTGCCGTGGGAAGGGCTGGGTGGCGGAGGGCCGGGCTGTGGGTGCCGTGGGAAGGGCTGGGTGGCGGAGGGCTGTGGGTGCCGTGGGAAGGGCTGGGTGGCGGAGGGCTGTGGGTGCCGTGGGAAGGGCTGGATGGCGGAGGGCTGTGGGTGCCGTGGGAAGGGCTGGGTGGGGGAGGGCTGTGGGTGCCGTGGGAAGGGCTGGGTGGCGGAGGGCCGGGCTGTGGGTGCCGTGGGAAGGGCTGGGTGGGGCCGGGCTGTGGGTGCCGTGGGAAGGGCTGGGTGGGGGAGGGCTGTGGGTGCCGTGGGAAGGGCTGGGTGGGGGAGGGCTGTGGGTGCCGTGGGAAGGGCTGGGTGGGGGAGGGCTGTGGGTGCCGTGGGAAGGGCTGGGTGGCGGAGGGCCGGGCTGTGGGTGCCGTGGGAAGGGCTGGGTGGGGCCGGGCTGTGGGTGCCGTGGGAAGGGCTGGGTGGCGGAGGGCCGTGCTGTGGGTGCCGTGGGAAGGGCTGGGTGGCGGAGGGTGGTGGGTGCCGTGGGCAGGGCTGGGTGGGGCCGGGCTGTCGGTGCCGTGGGAAGGGCTGGGTGGCGGAGGGCCGGGCTGTGGGTGCCGTGGACAGGGCTGGGTGGCGGAGGGCCGGGCTGTGGGTGCCGTGCGAAGGGCTGGGTGGCGGAGGGCCGGGCTGTGGGTGCCGTGGGAAGGGCTGGGTGGCGGAGGGCCGGGCTGTGGGTGCCGTGGGAAGGGCTGGGTGGCGGAGGGCTGTGGGTGCCGTGGGAAGGGCTGGGTGGCGGAGGGCTGTGGGTGCCGTGGGAAGGGCTGGGTGGCGGAGGGCCGGGCTGTGGGTGCCGTGGGAAGGGCTGGGTGGCGGAGGGCTGTGGGTGCCGTGGGAAGGGCTGGGTGGCGGAGGGCTGTGGGTGCCGTGGGAAGGGCTGGGTGGCGGAGGGCCGGGCTGTGGGTGCCGTGGGCAGGGCTGGGTGGGGAGGGCTGTGGGTGCCATGGGAAGGGCTGGGTGGGGGAGGGCTGTGGGTGCCGTGGGCAGGACTGGGTGCGGAGGGCAGTGGGTGCCGTGGGAAGGGCAGGGTGGCGGAGGGCTGTGGGTGCCGTGGGAAGGGCTGGGTGGCGGAGGGCCGGGCTGTGGGTGTCGTGGGAAGGGCTGGGTGGCGGAGGGCCGGGCTGTGGGTGCCGTGCGAAGGGCTGGGTGGCGGAGGGCTGTGGGTGCCGTGGGAAGGGCTGGGTGGCGGAGGGCCGGGCTGTGGGTGCCGTGGGAAGGGCTGGGTGGGGCCGGGCTGTGGGTGCCTTGGGAAGGGCTGGGTAGCGGAGGGCCGGGCTGTGGGTGCCGTGGGAAGGGCTGGGTGGGGGAGGGCCGGGCTGTGGGTGCCGTGCGAAGGGCTGGGTGGCGGAGGGCTGTGGGTGCCGTGGGCAGGGCTGGGTGGCGGAGGGCCGGGCTGTGGGTGCCGTGGGAAGGGCTGGGTGGGGGGCCGGGCTGTGGGTGCCGTGGGCAGGGCTGGGTGGCGGAGGGCTGTGGGTGCCGTGGGAAGGGCTGGGTGGCGGAGGGCCGGGCTGTGGGTGCCGTGGGAAGGGCTGGGTGGGGCCGGGCTGTGGGTGCCGTGGGAAGGGCTGGGTGGCGGAGGGCCGGGCTGTGGGTGCCGTGGGAAGGGCTGGGTGGCGGAGGGCCGGGCTGTGGGTGCCGTGCGAAGGGCTGGGTGGCGGAGGGCTGTGGGTGCCGTGGGCAGGGCTGGGTGGCGGAGGGCCGGGCTGTGGGTGCCGTGGGAAGGGCTGGGTGGCGGAGGGCTGTGGGTGCCGTGGGAAGGGCTGGGTGGCGGAGGGCCGGGCTGTGGGTGCCGTGGGAAGGGCTGGGTGGCGGAGGGCTGTGGGTGCCGTGGGAAGGGCTGGGTGGGGCCGGGCTGTGGGTGCCGTGGGCAGGGCTGGGTGGCGGAGGGCTGGGCTGTGGGTGCCATGGGAAGGGCTGGGTGGCGGAGGGACGGGCTGTGGGTGCCGTGGGAAGGGCTGGGTGGCGGAGGGCTGTGGGTGCCATGGGCAGGGCTGGGTGGCGGAGGGCTGTGGGTGCCGTGGGAAGGGCTGGGTGGCGGAGGGCCGGGCTGTGGGTGCCGTGGGAAGGGCTGGGTGGCGGAGGGCCGGGCTGTGGGTGCCGTGGGAAGGGCTGGGTGGCGGAGGGCGGTGGGTGCCCTGGGAAGGGCTGGGTGGCGGAGGGCTGTGGGTGCCGTGGGAAGGGCTGGGTGGCGGAGGGCTGTGGGTGCCGTGGGAAGGGCTGGGTGGCGGAGGGCCGGGCTGTGGGTGCATTGGGAAGGGCTGGGTGGCGGAGGGCCGGGCTGCGGGTGCCGTGCGAAGGGCTGGGTGGCGGAGGGCTGTGGGTGCCGTGGGCAGGGCTGGGTGGCGGAGGGCTGTGGGTGCCGTGGGAAGTGCTGGGTGGCGGAGGGCTGTGGGTGCCGTGGGAAGGGCTGGGTGGCGGAGGGCTGTGGGTGCCGTGGGCAGGACTGGGTGGCGGAGGGCCGGGCTGTGGGTGCCGTGGGAAGGGCTGGGTGGCGGAGGGCTGTGGGTGCCGGGGGAAGGGCTGGGTGGCGGAGGGCTGTGGGTGCCGTGGGCAGGGCTGGGTGGCGGAGGGCCGGGCTGTGGGTGCCGTGGGAAGGGCTGGGTGGCGGAGGGCTGTGGGTGCCGTGGGAAGGGCTGGTGGCGGAGGGCGGTGGGTGCGGTGGGCAGGGCTGGGTGGCGGCCGGGGGTCCCTGGAGCGGGGGCAGGCGCTGCCCACGGGCACACTCGAAGCTTTCCGGGCTGGCTGGGCCCCGCAGGGGGTGGGCTGCCGGACTGACCCCCATTCTCACACTTTCATTGGGCGGGTATTGGGTGAGGTTTGGTCTCTTTTCCTGTTCTGTTGGGGCTGTGCTCCACCCGCGGTTTGGGGCACTCCCCACATTTTGTTTTGTCCATCAGTTACTTCTGGTCTGTTTTGCTTTGTTGTGTCCCAGCTCCAGGCCGATGCCAGCGGCGGGCGCTGCCTCACCCTGCCCGCGGGAAGAGCGGGCAGGACAGGCAATCTCAGGGAAAACAGATCCAAATAAACATTATATAGACATCAAATAAACAGCTCCATCAAACTGTCCGACCCGAGACAATGCTGCTGGGGGAGGGGGACCGCGGCTGCTGGGGGAGGGGGACCGCGGCTGCTGGGGGAGGGGGACCGCGGCTGCTGGGGGAGGGGGACCGCGGCTGCTGGGGGAGGGGGACCGCGGCTGCTGGGGGAGGGGGACCGTGGCTGCTGGGGGAGGAAGAGGGGACCGTGGCTGCTGGGGGAGAGGGGGAGGGGGACCGCGGCTGCTGGGGAGGGGGACGCTGTTGCTGGGGGAGAGGGAGGGGGACTACGGGTGCTGGGTGAGGGGGACCGCGTCTGCAGGGGAGGGGGAATGGGACTGCGCTGCTGGGGTAGAGGAGGGGGACCGCGGCTGCTGGGGGAGGGGAGGGGGACCGCGGCTGCTGGGGGTAAGGAGGGGGACCGCGGCTGCTGGGGGAGGGGGAGTGGGACCGCGGCTGCTGGGGGAGGGGGAGGGATCGCGGCTGCTGGGGGAGGGGGAGGGATCGCGGCTGCTGGGGGAGGGGAGGGGGAACCGCGGCTGCTGGGGGCGGGAGGAGGGATCGTGGCTGCTGGGGAAGGGGAGGGGGAACGCGGATGCTGGGGGGGAGGGGGACAGCGGCTGCTGGGGGAGGGTGGAGGGATCGTGGCTGCTGGGGGAGGGGAGGGCGACCGCGGCTGCTGGGGAGGGGGACCGCGGCTGCTGCGGGAGGGGGACCGCGGCTGCTGGGGTAGGGGGAGGGGGACCGCGGCTGCTGGGGGAGGGGGAGGGGGACCGCGGCTGCTGGGGGAGGGGGAGGAGGACCGCGGCTGCTGGGGGAGGGGAGGGGGACCGTCGCTGCTGGGGGAGGAAGAGGGCACCGTGGCTGCTGGGGGAGAGGGGGAGGGGGACCGCGTCTGCTGGGGAGGGGGGCCGCGGTTGCTGGAGGAGAGGGAGGGGGACTGCGGGTGCTGGGTGAGGGGGACCGCGGCTGCTGGGGGAGGGGGAGTGGGACTGCGCTGCTGGGGGAGGGGAGGGGGACCGCGGCTGCTGGGGGTTAGGAGGGGGACCGCGGCTGCTGGGGGAGGGGGGAGGGATCGCGGCTGCTGGGGAGAGGGGAGGGATCGCGGCTGCTGGGGGAGGGAAGGGGGAACCGCGGCTGCTGGGGGAGGGGAGGGGGAACGCGGCTGCTGGGGGGGAGGGGGACAGCGGCTGCTGGGGGAGGGTGGAGGGATCGTGGCTGCTGGGGGAGGGGAGGGCGACCGCGGCTGCTGGGGGAGGGGGGGACGGCGGCTGCTGGGGAGGGGGACCGTGGCTGCTGGGGGAGGGGGGGGGGGACCGCGGCTGCTGGGGGAGGGGGAGGGGGACCGCGGCTGCTGGGGGAGGGGGACCGCGGCTGCTGGGGGAGGGGGAGGGAGACCGCGGCTGCTGGGGGAGGGGTAGGGGGACCGCGTCTGCTGGGGGTGTGAGGGGGACCGTGGCTGCTGGGGGAGGGGTACCGCGGCTGCTGGGGGGGGGGGCCGCGGCTGCTGGGGGAAGGGGGAGGGATCGTGGCTGCTGGGGAAGGGGAGGGGAAACGCGGCTGCTGGGGGAGGGATCGTGGCTGCTGGGGGAGGGATCGTGGCTGCTGGGGGAGGGGGGACGGCGGCTGCTGGGGGAGGGGGATCGCGGCTGCTGGGGAATGGGGAGGGATCGCGGCTGCTGGGGAGGGGGACCACAGTTGCTGGGGAGGTGGAGGGGGACTGCGGCTGCTGGGGGAGTGGGGAGGGGGGGCGCGGCTGCTGGGGGAGGGGGAGGGTGACCGCGGCTGCTTGGGGAGGGGGTGAGGGGGTGAGGGGGTGAGGGTGAGGGGGGCCGCGGCTGCTGGGGGAGGGGCAGCGGGGCTGCTGGGGGAGGGGGTGAGGGTTGAGGGGGGGCGCGGCTGCTGGGGGAGGGGGAGGGTGACTGCGGCTGCTTGGGGAGGGGGTGAGGGGGTGAGGGTGAGGGGGGCCGCGGCTGCTGGGGGAGCGGGAGCGGGGCTGCGGCTGCTGCGGGAGTGTGGTACATTGGCGAGACCATGCAGACGCTGCAACAACGAATGAATGGACATCGCGCGACAATCACCAGGCAGGAATGTTCCCTTCCAGTCGGGGAACACTTCAGCAGTCAAGGGCATTCAGCCTCTGATCTCCGGGTAAGCGTTCTCCAAGGCGGCCTTCAGGACGCGCAACAACACAGAATCGCCGAGCAGAAGCTTATAGCCAAGTTCCGCACACATGAGTGCGGCCTCAACCGGGACCTGGGATTCATGTCGCATTACATTCATCCCCCACCATCTGGCCTGCGAAATCCTACCAACTGTCCTGGCTTGGTACAATTCACACTCTTTAACCTGGGGTTACCTCATCTCTGGATCTGTAAAGATTTAATCACCTGCTAATGCTCGCATTCCAAGCATTGGCTGGCAGCTTTGAATCTGTCTATATATCTGTTTCTGGAGCATACCTCTTCATTCACCTGAGGAAAGAGCAGCGCTTCGAAAGCTAGTGACATCGAAACAAACCTGTTGGACTTTAACCTGGTGTTGTAAGACTTCTTTCTGCGCTCACCCCAGTTCAACGCCGGCATCTCCACATCATCTGTAAATACAGATATTCTACACAGGGACCACAGTAAATAATGATATTCTACCCAGGGACCACTGTAAATAATGATATTGTATGCCGGGGCCTCTGTTAATATTTATAAATAACCAAGGGACCACTGTAAATAAAGAAATGCCACCCAGGGACCATTGTAAATAAGATATACTGCACAGGGACCACTGTCAATAATGATATACCAGCCAGTGACCACTGTAAATAAAGGTACACCACCCAGGGACCACTGTAAATAAAGATAAACCACCCAGGGACCATTGTAAATAATAATAACCTACCCAGGAACCACTGTAAATAAGATATACTGCACAGGGACCACTGTCAATAATGATATACCAGCCAGTGACCACTGTAAATAAAGAAATACCACCCAGGGACCACTGTAAATAAAATTATACCACCCAGGGACTATTGTAAATAATGATATACTACACAGTGGCCACTGTAAATAATGATATACAACCCAGTGGCCACTGTAAATAAAGGTATCACGCCCTGGAACCACTGTAATTAAAGACTTTCTATACAAGGACCACTGTAAATAATGATATACTACCCAGGGACCACTGCATATAATGATATACTATCCAGTGATCATTGTAAATAATGATATACTACCCAGGGACCACTGCAGATAATGATATACTGCACACAGCCACTGTAAATAATGGCATACCACCCAGGGACCACAGTAAATAATGATGTGCTACCCAGGGACCACTGTAAAGAATGATATACTACCAGGGACCACTGTAAATAAAGATATTCTACACAGGGACAACTGTAAATAGTGATATAATACTGAGGGACAACTGTAAATAATGATATTCTACCCAGGGGCTACTGTAAATAATGAGGTACTACACAGGGGTCACTGTAAATAATGATGTACTACACAGGGGTCACTGTAAATACTGATATTCTACACAGGGGCCACTGTAACTAATGATATACTACCCAGCGACAACTGTAAATAATGATGTACTACACAGGGGTCACTGTAAATACTGATTTACTACCCAGTGACCGCTGGAGATAAAGATATACTACCCAGGGACCACTGTAAAGAATGATACACTACCAGGGACCACTGTAAATAATGATATTCTACCCAGGGACCACTGTAAATAATGATATACTACCAGGGACCACAGTAAGTAATTATGTACTACCCAGGGACCACTGTAAAGAATGATACACTACCAGGGACCACTGTAAATAATGATATTCTACCCATGGAGCACTGTAAATAATTATATACTACGCATGGACCACGGCAAATTAAGATATGCTATCCAGGGACAACTGTAGATAATGATATTCAACCCAGGGACCACTGTAAATAATGACATAGTACCTAGGTACCACTGTAAATAAAGATATACTGCCCAGGGACAACTGTAGATAATGACATTCTACGCAGGGACCACTGTAAATAATGACATAGTACCTAGGTACCACTGTAAATAAAGATATACTGCCCAGGGACAACTGTAGATAATGACATTCTACACAGGGACCACTGTAAATAATGATATACCACCGAGTGAACACTGTAAATCATGATACTCTACCCAGGGACCACAGTAAATCATAGATCATAGAATTTACAGTGCAGAAGGAGGCCATTCGGCCCATCGAGTCTGCCCGGCTCTTGGAAAGAGCACCCTATCCAAGTTCACATCTCCACCCTATCCCCATAAGCGAGTAACGCCACCCAACACTAAGGGAAATTTTGGACACTAAGGCAATTTCTGATGGCCAATTCACCTAAACTGCAAATCATTGGACTGTGGGAGGAAACCGGAGCACCCGGAGGAAACCCACGCACACACGGGGAGGATGTGCAGACTCCGCACAGACAGTGACCCAAGCCGGGAATCGAACCTGGGACCCTGGAGCTGTGAAACAATTGTGCTATCCACTATGCTACCGTGCTGCACACTAAATGATATAGTGGTGCTAAATGATATAATAATATACCGTGCTGCCCACTAAATGATACAGTATAATGATATACTTCCCAGGGACCACTGTAAATAAAGATAAACCACCCAGGGACCACTGTAAATAAAGATAAACCACCCAGGGACCACTGTAAATAAAGATACACCACCCAGGGACCACTGTAAATAAAGATAAACCACCCAGGGACCACTGTAAATAAAGATAAATCACCCGGGGACCACTGTAAATAAAGAGAAACCACACAGAGACCACTGTAAATAAAGATAAACAACCCGGGACCACTGTAAATAAAGATAAAGCACCCAGGGACCACTGTAAATAAAGATAAACCACGCAGAGACCACTGTAAATAAAGATAAACCACCCAGAGACCACTGTAAATAAAGATAAACTACCCAGAGACCACTGTAAATAAAGATAAACCACCCAGAGACCACTGTAAATAAAGATAAACCACCCAGGAACCACTGTAAATAAAGATAAACCACATGGGGACCACTGTAAATATAGATAAACCACCCAGGGACCACTGTAAATAAAGATAAACCACCCAGGAACCACTGTAAATAAAGATAAACCACATGGGGACCACTGTAAATAAAGATAAACCACCCGGGGACCACTGTAAATAAAGATAAACCACCCAGGGACCACTGTAAATAAAGATAAACTACCCAGAGACCACTGTAAATAAAGATAAACCACCCAGAGACCACTGTAAATAAAGATAAACCAATCATGAACCACTGTAAATAAAGATAAACCACATGGGGACCACTGTAAATATAGATAAACCAGCCAGGGACCACTGTAAATAAAGATAAACCACCCAGAGACCACTGTGAATAAAGGTAAACCACCCAGGGACCACTGTAAATAAAGATATACCTCCCAGGGACCACTGTAAATAAAGATAAACCACCCAGGGACCACTGTAAATAAAGATAAAGCACCCAGGGACCACTGTAAATAAAGATAAACCACCCAGGGACCACTGTAAATAAAGATAAACCACCCAGGGACCACTGTAAATAAAGATAAACCACCCAGGGACCACTGTAAATAAAGAGAAACCACACAGGGACCACTGTAAATAAAGAGAAACCACCCAGAGACCACTGTAAATAAAGATAAACCACCCAGGGACCACTGTAAATAAAGATAAACCACACAGAGACCACTGTAAATAAAGATAAACCACACAGGGACCACTGTAAATAAAGATACACCACCCAGGGACCACTGTAAATAAAGATAAACCACCCAGGAACCACTGTAAATTAAGATAAACCACCCAGGGACCACTGTAAATAAAGATAAACCACCCGGGGACCACTGTAAATAAAGATAAACCACCCAGAGACCACTGTAAATGAAGATAAACCACCCAGAGACCACTGTAAATAAAGATAAACCACCCAGGGACCACTGTAAATAAAGATAAACCACCCGTGAACCACTGTAAATAAAGATCAACCACCCAGGGACCACTGTAAATAAAGATAAACCACCCAGGGACCACTGTAAATAAAGATAAACCACCCAGGGACCACTGTAAATAAAGATAAACCACCCAGGAACCACTGTAAATAAAGATAAACAACCCAGGGACCACTGTAAATAAAGATAATCCACCCAGAGACCACTGTAAATAAAGATACACCACCCAGGGACCACTGTAAATAAAGATAAACCACCCAGGGACCACTGTAAATAAAGATAAATCACCCGGGGACCACTGTAAATAAAGAGAAACCACACAGAGACCACTGTAAATAAAGATAAACAACCCGGGACCACTGTAAATAAAGATAAAGCACCCAGGGACCACTGTAAATAAAGATAAACCACGCAGAGACCACTGTAAATAAAGATAAACCACCCAGAGACCACAGTAAATAATGATAAACTACCCAGAGACCACTGTAAATAAAGATAAACCACCCAGAGACCACTGTAAATAAAGATAAACCACCCAGGAACCACTGTAAATAAAGATAAACCACATGGGGACCACTGTAAATATAGATAAACCACCCAGGGACCACTGTAAATAAAGATAAACCACCCAGGAACCACTGTAAATAAAGATAAACCACATGGGGACCACTGTAAATAAAGATAAACCACCCGGGGACCACTGTAAATAAAGATAAACCACCCAGGGACCACTGTAAATAAAGATAAACTACCCAGAGACCACTGTAAATAAAGATAAACCACCCAGAGACCACTGTAAATAAAGATAAACCACCCATGAACCACTGTAAATAAAGATAAACCACATGGGGACCACTTTAAATATAGATAAACCACCCAGGGACCACTGTAAATAAAGATAAACCACCCAGAGACCACTGTAAATAAAGATAAACCACCCAGGGACCACTGTAAATAAAGATATACCTCCCAGGGACCACTGTAAATAAAGATAAACCACCCAGGGACCACTGTAAATAAAGATAAAGCACCCAGGGACCACTGTAAATAAAGATAAACCACCCAGGGACCACTGTAAATAAAGATAAACCACCCAGGGACCACTGTAAATAAACATAAACAACCCAGGGACCACTGTAAATAAAGAGAAACCACACAGGGACCACTGTAAATAAAGAGAAACCACCCAGAGACCACTGTAAATAAAGATAAACCACCCAGGGACCACTGTAAATAAAGATAAACTACACAGAGACCACTGTAAATAAAGATAAACAACACAGGGACCACTGTAAATAAAGATACACCACCCAGGGACCACTGTAAATAAAGATAAACCACCCAGGAACCACTGTAAATTAAGATAAACCACCCAGGGACCACTGTAAATAAAGATAAACCACCCGGGGACCACTGTAAATAAAGGTAAACCACCCAGAGACCACTGTAAATGAAGATAAACCACCCAGAGACCACTGTAAATAAAGATAAACCACCCAGGGACCACTGTAAATAAAGATAAACCACCCGTGAACCACTGTAAATAAAGATAAACCACCCCGGAACCACTGTAAATAAAGATAAACAACCCAGGGACCACTGTAAATAAAGATAATCCACCCAGAGACCACTGTAAATAAAGATACACCACCCAGGGACCACTGTAAATAAAGATAAACCACCCAGGGACCACTGTAAATAAAGATAAATCACCCGGGGACCACTGTAAATAAAGAGAAACCACACAGAGACCACTGTAAATAAAGATAAACCACCCAGGGACCACTGTAAATAAAGATAAACCACCCAGGAACCACTGTAAATAAAGATAAACCAGACAGGGACCACTGTAAATAAAGATAAACAACCCGGGACCACTGTAAATAAAGATAAACCAGACAGGGACCACTGTAAATAAAGATAAACAACCCGGGACCACTGTAAATAAAGATAAACCACCCAGAGACCACTGTAAATAAAGATAAACCACCCAGGGACCACTGTAAATAAAGATAAACCACCCAGGAACCACTGTAAATAAAGATAAACCACCCAGGGACCACTGTAAATAAAGATAAACCACCCAGGGACCACTGTAAATAAAGATAAACCAGACAGGGACCACTGTAAATAAAGATAAACAACCCGGGACCACTGTAAATAAAGATAAACCACCCAGAGACCACTGTAAATAAAGATAAACCACCCAGGAACCACTGTAAATTAAGATAAACCACCCAGGGACCACTGTAAATAAAGATAAACCACCCGGGGACCACTGTAAATAAAGATAAACCACCCAGAGACCACTGTAAATGAAGATAAACCACCCAGAGACCACTGTAAATAAAGATAAACCACCCAGGGACCACTGTAAATAAAGATAAACCACCCGTGAACCACTGTAAATAAAGATAAACCACCCGGGGACCACTGTAAATAAAGATAAACCACCCAGAGACCACTGTAAATGAAGATAAACCACCCAGAGACCACTGTAAATAAAGATAAACCACCCAGGGACCACTGTAAATAAAGATAAACCACCCGTGAACCACTGTAAATAAAGATAAACAACCCAGGAACCACTGTAAATAAAGATAAACAACCCAGGAACCACTGTAAATAAAGAGAAACCACCCAGGGACCACTGTAAATAAAGATAAACCACCCAGGGACCACTGTAAATAAAGATAAACAACCCAGGGACCACTGTAAATAAAGATAAACCACCCAGGGACCACTGTAAATAAAGATAAACCACCCAGGGACAACTGTAAATAAAGATAAACCACCCGGGGACCACTGTAAATAAAGATAAACCACCCAGAGACCACTGTAAATAAAGATAAACCACCCAGAGACCACTGTAAATAAAGATAAACCACCCAGGGACCACTGTAAATAAAGATAAACCACCCAGGGACAACTGTAAATAAAGATAAACCACACGGGGACCACTGTAAATAAAGATAAACCACCAGAGACCACTGTAAATAAAGATAAACCACCCAGAGACCACTGTAAATAAAGATAAACCACCCAGGAACCACTGTAAATAAAGATAAACCACCCAGGGTCCACTGTAAATAAAGATAAACCACCCGGGGACCACTGTAAATAAAGATACACCACCCAGGGACCACTGTAAATAAAGATAAACCACCCAGGGACCACTGTAAATAAAGATAAATCACCCGGGGACCACTGTAAATAAAGAGAAACCACACAGAGACCACTGTAAATAAAGATAAACAACCCGGGACCACTGTAAATAAAGATAAAGCACCCAGGGACCACTGTAAATAAAGATAAACCACGCAGAGACCACTGTAAATAAAGATAAACCACCCAGAGACCACAGTAAATAATGATAAACTACCCAGAGACCACTGTAAATAAAGATAAACCACCCAGAGACCACTGTAAATAAAGATAAACCACCCAGGAACCACTGTAAATAAAGATAAACCACATGGGGACCACTGTAAATATAGATAAACCACCCAGGGACCACTGTAAATAAAGATAAACCACCCAGGAACCACTGTAAATAAAGATAAACCACATGGGGACCACTGTAAATAAAGATAAACCACCCGGGGACCACTGTAAATAAAGATAAACCACCCAGGGACCACTGTAAATAAAGATAAACTACCCAGAGACCACTGTAAATAAAGATAAACCACCCAGAGACCACTGTAAATAAAGATAAACCACCCATGAACCACTGTAAATAAAGATAAACCACATGGGGACCACTTTAAATATAGATAAACCACCCAGGGACCACTGTAAATAAAGATAAACCACCCAGAGACCACTGTAAATAAAGATAAACCACCCAGGGACCACTGTAAATAAAGATATACCTCCCAGGGACCACTGTAAATAAAGATAAACCACCCAGGGACCACTGTAAATAAAGATAAAGCACCCAGGGACCACTGTAAATAAAGATAAACCACCCAGGGACCACTGTAAATAAAGATAAACCACCCAGGGACCACTGTAAATAAACATAAACAACCCAGGGACCACTGTAAATAAAGAGAAACCACACAGGGACCACTGTAAATAAAGAGAAACCACCCAGAGACCACTGTAAATAAAGATAAACCACCCAGGGACCACTGTAAATAAAGATAAACCACACAGAGACCACTGTAAATAAAGGTAAACAACACAGGGACCACTGTAAATAAAGATACACCACCCAGGGACCACTGTAAATAAAGATAAACCACCCAGGAACCACTGTAAATTAAGATAAACCACCCAGGGACCACTGTAAATAAAGATAAACCACCCGGGGACCACTGTAAATAAAGATAAACCACCCAGAGACCACTGTAAATGAAGATAAACCACCCAGAGACCACTGTAAATAAAGATAAACCACCCAGGGACCACTGTAAATAAAGATAAACCACCCGTGAACCACTGTAAATAAAGATAAACCACCCCGGAACCACTGTAAATAAAGATAAACAACCCAGGGACCACTGTAAATAAAGATAATCCACCCAGAGACCACTGTAAATAAAGATACACCACCCAGGGACCACTGTAAATAAAGATAAACCACCCAGGGACCACTGTAAATAAAGATAAATCACCCGGGGACCACTGTAAATAAAGAGAAACCACACAGAGACCACTGTAAATAAAGATAAACAACCCGGGACCACTGTAAATAAAGATAAACCACCCAGAGACCACTGTAAATAAAGATAAACCACCCAGGAACCACTGTAAATTAAGATAAACCACCCAGGGACCACTGTAAATAAAGATAAACCACCCGGGGACCACTGTAAATAAAGATAAACCACCCAGAGACCACTGTAAATGAAGATAAACCACCCAGAGACCACTGTAAATAAAGATAAACCACCCAGGGACCACTGTAAATAAAGATAAACCACCCGTGAACCACTGTAAATAAAGATAAACCACCCGGGGACCACTGTAAATAAAGATAAACCACCCAGAGACCACTGTAAATGAAGATAAACCACCCAGAGACCACTGTAAATAAAGATAAACCACCCAGGGACCACTGTAAATAAAGATAAACCACCCGTGAACCACTGTAAATAAAGATAAACAACCCAGGAACCACTGTAAATAAAGATAAACAACCCAGGAACCACTGTAAATAAAGAGAAACCACCCAGGGACCACTGTAAATAAAGATAAACCACCCAGGGACCACTGTAAATAAAGATAAACAACCCAGGGACCACTGTAAATAAAGATAAACCACCCAGGGACCACTGTAAATAAAGATAAACCACCCAGGGACAACTGTAAATAAAGATAAACCACCCGGGGACCACTGTAAATAAAGATAAACCACCCAGAGACCACTGTAAATAAAGATAAACCACCCAGAGACCACTGTAAATAAAGATAAACCACCCAGGGACCACTGTAAATAAAGATAAACCACCCAGGGACAACTGTAAATAAAGATAAACCACCCGGGGACCACTGTAAATAAAGATAAACCACCAGAGACCACTGTAAATAAAGATAAACCACCCAGAGACCACTGTAAATAAAGATAAACCACCCAGGGACCACTGTAAATAAAGATAAACCACCCAGGGACCACTGTAAATAAAGATAAACCACCCAGGGACCACTGTAAATAAAGATAAACCACCCAGGGACCACTGTAAATAAAGATAAACCACCCAGGGACCACTGTAAATAAAGTTAAACCACCCAGGGAACCACTGTAAATAAAGATAAACCACCCGGGGACCACTGTAAATAAAGATAATCCACCCAGAGACATCTGTAAATGAAGATAAACCACCCAGAGACCACTGTAAATAAAGATAAACCACCCAGGGACCACTGTAAATAAAGATAAACAACCCAGGAACCACTGTAAATAAAGATAAACCACCCAGGGAACCACTGTAAATAAAGATAAACCACCCGGGGACCACTGTAAATAAAGATAATCCACCCAGAGACATCTGTAAATGAAGATAAACCACCCAGAGACCACTGTAAATAAAGATAAACCACCCAGGGACCACTGTAAATAAAGATAAACAACCCAGGAACCACTGTAAATAAAGATAAACAACCCAGGGACCACTGTAAATAAAGATAAACCACCCAGGGACCACTGTAAATGAAGATAAACCACCCAGGGACCACTGTAAATAAAGATAAACCACCCAGGGACCACTGTAAATAAAGATAAACCACCCAGGGACCACTGTAAATAAAGATAAACCACCCAGGGACCACTGTAAATAAAGATAAACCACCCAGGGAACCACTGTAAATAAAGATAAACCACCCGGGGACCACTGTAAATAAAGATAATCCACCCAGAGACCACTGTAAATAAAGATACACCACCCAGGGACCACTGTAAATAAAGATAAACCACCCAGGGACCACTGTAAATAAAGATAAATCACCCGGGGACCACTGTAAATAAAGAGAAACCACCCAGGGACCACTGTAAATAAAGATAAACCACCCAGGGACCACTGTAAATAAAGATAAACCACCCAGGGACCACTGTAAATAAAGATAAACCACCCAGGGAACCACTGTAAATAAAGATAAACCACCCGGGGACCACTGTAAATAAAGATAATCCACCCAGAGACCACTGTAAATAAAGATACACCACCCAGGGACCACTGTAAATAAAGATAAACCACCCAGGGACCACTGTAAATAAAGATAAATCACCCGGGGACCACTGTAAATAAAGAGAAACCACCCAGAGACCACTGTAAATAAAGATAAACAACCCGGGACCACTGTAAATAAAGATAACGCACCCAGGGACCACTGTAAATAAAGATAAACCACCCAGGGACCACTGTAAATAAAGATAAACTACCCAGAGACCACTGTAAATAAAGATAAACCACCCAGAGACCACTGTAAATAAAGATAAACCACCCAGGGACCACTGTAAATAAAGATAAACCACCCAGGGACCACTGTAAATAAAGATAAACCACCCGGGGACCACTGTAAATAAAGATAAACCACACAGGGACCACTGTAAATAAAGATAAACCACCCGGGGACCGCTGTAAATAAAGATAAACCACCCAGAGACCACTGTAAATAAAGATAAACCACCCAGGGACCACAGTAAATAAAGATAAACCACCCGGGGATCACTGTAAATAAAGATAAACCACCCAGGGACCACTGTAAATAAAGATAAACCACCCAGGAACCACTGTAAATAAAGATAAACCACACAGGGACCACTGTAAATAAAGATAAACCACCCAGGGACCACTGTAAATAAAGATAAACCACCCAGGAACCACTGTAAATAAAGATAAACCACCCAGGGTCCACTGTAAATAAAGATAAACCACCCGGGGACCACTGTAAATAAAGATAAACCACCCAGGGACCACTGTAAATAAAGATAAACCACCCAGGGACCACTGTAAATAAAGATAAACCACCCGGGGACCACTGTAAATAAAGATATACCACCCAGGGACCACTGTAAATAAAGATAAACCACCCAGGGACAACTGTAAATAAAGATAAACCACCCGGGGACCACTGTAAATAAAGATAAACCACCAGAGACCACTGTAAATAAAGATAAACCACCCAGAGACCACTGTAAATAAAGATAAACCACCCAGGGACCACTGTAAATAAAGATAAACCACCCAGGGACCACTGTAAATAAAGATAAACCACCCAGGGACCACTGTAAATAAAGATAAACCACCCAGGGACCACTGTAAATAAAGATAAACCACCCAGGGACCACTGTAAATAAAGATAAACCACCCAGGGAACCACTGTAAATAAAGATAAACCACCCGGGGACCACTGTAAATAAAGATAATCCACCCAGAGACATCTGTAAATGAAGATAAACCACCCAGAGACCACTGTAAATAAAGATAAACCACCCAGGGACCACTGTAAATAAAGATAAACAACCCAGGAACCACTGTAAATAAAGATAAACCACCCAGGGAACCACTGTAAATAAAGATAAACCACCCGGGGACCACTGTAAATAAAGATAATCCACCCAGAGACATCTGTAAATGAAGATAAACCACCCAGAGACCACTGTAAATAAAGATAAACCACCCAGGGACCACTGTAAATAAAGATAAACAACCCAGGAACCACTGTAAATAAAGATAAACAACCCAGGGACCACTGTAAATAAAGATAAACCACCCAGGTACCACTGTAAATGAAGATAAACCACCCAGGGACCACTGTAAATAAAGATAAACCACCCAGGGACCACTGTAAATAAAGATAAACCACCCAGGGACCACTGTAAATAAAGATAAACCACCCAGGGACCACTGTAAATAAAGATAAACCACCCAGGGAACCACTGTAAATAAAGATAAACCACCCGGGGACCACTGTAAATAAAGATAATCCACCCAGAGACCACTGTAAATAAAGATACACCACCCAGGGACCACTGTAAATAAAGATAAACCACCCAGGGACCACTGTAAATAAAGATAAATCACCCGGGGACCACTGTAAATAAAGAGAAACCACCCAGGGACCACTGTAAATAAAGATAAACCACCCAGGGACCACTGTAAATAAAGATAAACCACCCAGGGACCACTGTAAATAAAGATAAACCACCCAGGGAACCACTGTAAATAAAGATAAACCACCCGGGGACCACTGTAAATAAAGATAATCCACCCAGAGACCACTGTAAATAAAGATACACCACCCAGGGACCACTGTAAATAAAGATAAACCACCCAGGGACCACTGTAAATAAAGATAAATCACCCGGGGACCACTGTAAATAAAGAGAAACCACCCAGAGACCACTGTAAATAAAGATAAACAACCCGGGACCACTGTAAATAAAGATAACGCACCCAGGGACCACTGTAAATAAAGATAAACCACCCAGGGACCACTGTAAATAAAGATAAACTACCCAGAGACCACTGTAAATAAAGATAAACCACCCAGAGACCACTGTAAATAAAGATAAACCACCCAGGGACCACTGTAAATAAAGATAAACCACCCAGGGACCACTGTAAATAAAGATAAACCACCCGGGGACCACTGTAAATAAAGATAAACCACACAGGGACCACTGTAAATAAAGATAAACCACCCGGGGACCGCTGTAAATAAAGATAAACCACCCAGAGACCACTGTAAATAAAGATAAACCACCCAGGGACCACAGTAAATAAAGATAAACCACCCGGGGATCACTGTAAATAAAGATAAACCACCCAGGGACCACTGTAAATAAAGATAAACCACCCAGGAACCACTGTAAATAAAGATAAACCACACAGGGACCACTGTAAATAAAGATAAACCACCCAGGGACCACTGTAAATAAAGATAAACCACCCAGGAACCACTGTAAATAAAGATAAACCACCCAGGGTCCACTGTAAATAAAGATAAACCACCCGGGGACCACTGTAAATAAAGATAAACCACACAGGGACCACTGTAAATAAAGATAAACCACCCAGGGACCACTGTAAATAAAGATAAACCACCCGGGGACCACTGTAAATAAAGATATACCACCCAGGGACCACTGTAAATAAAGATAAACCACCCAGGGACCACTGTAAATAAAGATAAACCACCCAGGGACCACTGTAAATAAAGATAAACCACCCGGGGACCACTGTAAATAAAGATAAACCACCCGGGGACCACTGTAAATAAAGATAAACCACCCAGGGACCACTGTAAATAAAGATAATCCACCCAGAGACCACTGTAAATAAAGATATACCACCCAGAGAGCTTTGTAAATAATGATAAACAACCCGGGAACCACTTTAAATAAGACATACTGCACAGTGCCCACTGTAAATAATGATATTCTAATCAGAGACCACAGTAAATAATGATATACTTCCAGGGATCACTGTAAATAAAGCTATACTGCCGAGGGACCACTGTAAATAAAGTCATACTACCCAGGGACTATTGTAAATAATGATATACTACACAGTGACCACTGTAAATAATATGAAGTCTTACAACACCAGGTTAAAGTGCAACAGGTTTGTTTCGATGTCACTAGCTTTCGGAGCGCTGCTCCTTCCCCAGGTGAATGAAGAGGTCTGTTCCAGAAACACATATATAGACAAATTCAAAGATGCCAAACAATGCTAGGAATGCGAGCATTAGCAGGTGATTAAATCTTTACAGATCCAGAGATGGGGTAACCCCAGGTTAAAGAGGTGTGAATTGTACCAAGCCAGGACAGTTGGTAGGATTTTGCAGGCCAGATGGTGGGGGATGAATGTAATGCGATATGAATCCCAGGTCCCGGTTGAGGCCGCACTCATGTGTGTGGAACTTGGCTATAAGTTTCTGCTCGGCGATTCTGCGTTGTCGCGGGTCCTGAAGGCCGCCTTGGAGAACGCTTACCCGGAGATCAGAGGCTGAATGCCCTTGACTGCTGAAGTGTTCCCCGACTGGAAGGGAACATTCCTGCCTGATGATTGTTGCGCGATGTCCGTTCATTCGTTGTCGCAGCGTCTGCATGGTCTCACCAATGTACCACGCTTCAGGACATCCTTTCCTGCAGCGTATGAGGTAGACAACGTTGGCCGAGTCGCACGAGTATGTACTGCGTACCTGGTGGGTGGTGTTCTCACGTGTAATAGTGGTATCCATATCAATGATCTGGCACGTCTTGCAGAGATTGCCCTGACAGGGTTGTGTGGTGTCGTGGTCACTGTTCTGAAGACTGGGTAGTTTGCTGCAAACAATGGTTCGGTTGAGGTTGTGCGGTTGTTTGAAGGCAAGTAGTGGGGGTGTGGGGATGACCTTGGCAAGATCTTCATCGTCATCAATGACGTGTTGAAGGCTGTCAAGAAGTTCTGCACACATGAGTGCGGCCTCAACCGGGACCTGGGATTCATGTCGCATTACATTCATCCCCCACCATCTGGCCTGCGAAATCACACCAACTGTCCTGGCTTGGTACAATTCACACCTCTTTAACCTGGGGTTACCCCATCTCTGGATCTATAAAGATTTAATCACCTGCTAATGCTCGCATTCCTAGCATTGTTTGGCATCTTTGCATTTGTCTATATATGTGTTTCTGGAACAGACCTCTTCATTCCCCTGAGGAAGGAGCAGCGCTCCGAAAGCTAGTGACATCGAAACAAACCTGTTGGACTTTAACCTGGTGTTGTAAGACTTCGTACTGTGCCCACCCCAGTCCAACGCCGGCATCTCCACATCACTGTAAATAATGATATTCTAACCAGAGACAACTGTAAATAATGATATATTGCCCAGGGACCACTGTAAACAATGATATCCTGATCAGGGATCACTGTAAATTATGACATACAGCCTAGGTACCCATGTAAAAATTATATACTGCCCAGGGACCGCTGTAAATAATGATATACCAGCCAGTGACCACTGTAAATAATGATATTCTAATCAGAGACAACTGCAAATAATGATATATTACCCAGGGACCACTGTAAATAATGATATACTATCAGCGACTACTGTAAATAAAGACATACTACACAGGGACCACTGTAAATAATGATATACTACCCAGGGACCACTGTAAATAATGATCTACTACCCAGGGACCACTTTAAATAATTATTTACTACCCAGTGACCACTGCAAAGAATGATATACTACCAGGAACCACTGTAAATAGAGGTACACTCCCAGGGACCATTGTAAATAAAGACATACTACACAGGGACCACTGTAAATAATTATTTACTACCCAGTGACCACTGTAAATAATTATATACTACCCTGGGACCACTATAAATAATGATACGTTGTCCAGAAACCACTGTAAATAATGTTAAACTATGCAGGGAACACTGAAAATAATGATATACAGCACAGGGGCCAATTTAAATAATTATATTTTACTCAGGGACAACAGTAAATAATGATATTCTACACCGGGACCAGTGTAAATAATGATATACTGCACAGGGACCACTGAAAATAATGAAATACTGCCCAGGGACCACTGTAAATAATGATATTCTACCCAGGGTGAAATGCAAATAATAATGTACTACACAGGCACAACTGTAAATAATGACATTCAGACCGGGGACCACTGTAAATGCTGATATTCTACCAGGGACTACAGTAAATAATGACTTACTACCCAGGGACCACTGCAGAAAATAATATACTACCGATGGACAACTATTAATAATGGTGAAGTGCCCATGGAACGCTGTAACTAATGATATTCTACCAAGGAACCACTGTAAATAATGATATACTGCCCAGGGGCAACTGTAAACAATGATATTCTACCCAGTGACCACTGTAAATAATGATATACTACCTAGGGACCACTGTAAATAATGATATTCTACACAGGGACCACTGTAAATAATGACAGACTGCCCAGGGACCTCTGTAAATAATTATATACTCACCAGGGACTACAATAAATAATGTTATACTACTCAGGGACCACTGTAAATAAAGATATACTGCCCAGGGACCACTGTAAATAAAGACTTACTGCCCAGGGTCCACTGTAAATGATGATATACTACCCAGGGACCACTGTAAAGAATGATATACACCCCAGGGACCACTGTAAATAATGATATACTACCCAGGGACCACTGTAAATAATGATATGCTACCCAGGGACAACTGGAAATTGTGATATACTGCTCAGGGACCACTGCAAATAATGATGTACTGCACAGGGATCCCTGTAAATAACGAATCACTACCAGGGTCCCACTGTAAATAATGGTATACAACCTAGGGCCCACTGTCAATAATGATATACTGCCCATGGCCCACTGTAAATAATGATATACTGCCCAGGGACCACTGTAAATAATGATATACTCCCCAGGGACCACTGTAAATAAAGATATACTGCCCAGGGTCCATTGCAAACATGATATACTACACAGGGACCACTGTAAATAATGATATACTGCCCAGGGACTACTGCATATAATGGTATACTGCCCAGGGACCACCGTAAATAATGATATACTTTCCACGGTTCAATGTAAATAATGATATACACCCGAGGGACCACTGTAATTATTCATGTACTACCCAAGGACCACTGTAAGTAATAACAAACGGCCCAGGGACCAGTGTAGGTAATGATATTCGACCCAGGGACCACTGTAAATAATGATATTCTACTCAGGCACCACAGTAAATAATGAGATACTACACAGGGACCACAGTAAATAATGAGATAATACCCAGGGACCACTGTAAATAATGCTATACTACCCAGGGAACACTGTAAATAATGAGATACTACACAGGGACCACTGTAAATAATGACATTCTACCCAGGGACCACTGTAAATAATGATATTCTACACAGGGACCACTGTAAATAATCATCCACTGTCAAGAGACCACTGTAAATAATGATATACTGCCGAGGGACCACTGTCACTAATGAAATACTGTCCAGTGATCACTGTAAATGATGTTACCGACCCAAGGCCAATGTAAACAATTACATACTACCCAGGGACCACTGTCAATAATGGTATGCCACCCTGGAACCTTTGTTAATAATGGGATACTACCCAGTGACCACGGTAAATACTGACATACTACCCAGGGACCACTGTAAATAATCATATACTACCCTGGAACCATTGTAAATAATGGGATACTACCCAGTGACCACGGTAAATAATGACATACTACACAGGGACCACTGTAAATAATCATATACTACCCTGGAACCATTGTAAATAATGGGATACTACCCAGTGACCACGGTAAATAATGACATACTACACAGGACCACTGTAAATAATGATATACTACCCTTGGACCACTGTAAATAATGATATACTATCCAGGGACCACTGTAAATAATGATATATTTCCCAGAGACCACTGTAAATAATGATATACGACCCAGGACTACTGTCAATAATGATATACTATGCAGAATCCACTGTAGATTAAGAGGTACTACACAGGGCACACTATAAATGATGACATAATGTCCAGGTACCACTGTAAATAATGATATATTTCCCAGAGACCACTGTAAACAATGATATCCCACCCACGGACTACTGTCAATAATGATATACTATCCAGAATCCACTGTAAATTAAGAGGTACTACACAGGGCACACTATAAATGATGACATAATGTCCAGGGACCACTGTAAATCATGATGTATCACTCTGGGACCACTGTAGATAATACTACACTACACTGGGACCACTGTAAAGGATGATATACTACCCAGTGACCTGTGTAAATAATGACATACTACCCAGGGACCAGTGTAAATAATGATATACTTCCCAGGAACCGCGGTCAATGATGATATACTACCCAGAGCCCTCTGTGATTAATGATATATTGCCCTGGGACCACTGTAAATAATGATATACTACCCAGGGACCACTGTAAGGAATGGTATACTGCCCAGGGACCACTGTGCTTCATGATATATTGCCCAGGGACCACTGTAAATAATCATATACTGCCCATGGACCACTGTGAATAAAGATGTACTGCACAGTGCACACTATAATTGATGACATACTGTCCAGGGACCACTGTAAATCATGATATACCACCCTGGGACCACTGTAAATAACGATATATTACGCAGGGACCACTGTAGAAAATAATATACTACCCAGGGACCACTGTAAATAATGATATCCTACCCAGGGACAACTGTAAATAATGATATACTGCTCAGGGACCACTGTAAATAATGAAATACCACCAGGGGCCCTCTGTAAATAATGATATACAACGCAGGGACGACTGTATATTGGATATGATACCCAGGGTCCACTGTAAGTAATGAGATACTCCCCAGGGAACACTGTAAATAAAGATATACTGCCCACGGTCCACTGAAAATAATGATATACTGCCCTGGCGCCACTGTAAATAATGAAATACTATCCAGTGACCACTGTAAATGATGATAACTACCCACAGCCAATGTAAATAATAGTATACTACATCGACCAGTGTAAATAAGGATATAATACAAAGGGACAACTGTTCATAACGATTTACTCCCCAGGGATCACTGTAAATAATGATGTACTACCCAGGGATCACGGTAAGTAATGATGTACTACCCAGGGATCACGGTAAATAATGATGTACTACCCAGGGATCACGGTAAATAATGATGTACTACCCTGGGACCACTGTAAATAATGATATGCTACCGAGGGACCATTGTAGATACTGATATACTATCCAGGAACCACTGTAAATAATGATGTACTACCCAGGGACCATTGTAGATACTGATATTCTACCCAGGGTCCACTGTAAATATTGATATACTATCCAAGTACCACAGTAAATAATAAGTAATATCCCAGGACCAATGTAAATAATGATATTCTACCCAGGGTCCACTAAATATTGATATACTATCCAAGTACCACAGTAAATAGTGATTTACTATCCTGGGACTACTGTAGATAATGGTATACTACCCAGTGACCACTGTAAATAATGACATACTTTCCACGGTCCACTGTAAATAATCATATACACCCCAGGGACCACTGTAAATATTCATATACTACCCAAGGACCACTGTAAGTTATAACAAACTGCTCAGGGACCAGTGTAGATAATGATATCGACCCAGGGACCACTGTAAAGAATGATATTCTACCCAGGAACCACTGTAAATAATGATGTACTACCCAGGGTACATTGTAAATAATGATATTCTACCCGTGGTCCACTGTAAATATTGATATGCTCTCCAATAACCACAGTAAATAATAATTAATATCACAGGAGCCAGTGTAAATAATGATATTCTACCCAGGGACCACTGTAAATATTGAGACATTATCCAGGGACCATTGTAAACATATAGAACATAGAACAATACAGCGCAGTACAGGCCCTTCGGCCCACGATGTTGCACCGAAACAAAAGCCATCTAACCTACACTATGCCATTATCATCCATATGTTTATCCAATAAACTTTTAAATGCCCTCAATGTTGGCGAGTTCACTACTGTAGCAGGTAGGGCATTCCACGGCCTCACTACTCTTTGCGTAAAGAACCTACCTCTGACCTCTGTCCTATATCTATTACCCCTCAGTTTAAAGTTATGTCCCCTCGTGCCAGCCATATCCATCCGCGGGAGAAGGCTCTCACTGTCCACCCTATCCAACCCCCTGATCATTTTGTATGCCTCTATTAAGTCTCCTCTTAACCTTCTTCTCTCCAACGAAAACAACCTCAAGTCCGTCAGCCTTTCCTCATAAGATTTTCCCTCAATAACCAGGCAACATCCTGGTAAATCTCCTCTGCACCCGCTCCAAAGCCTCCACGTCCTTCCTATAATGCCACGTCCTTCCTATCATTTTTTACCAGAATGTTGCCTGGTATGGAGGGCATAAGCTATGAGGAGCGATTGAATAAACTCGGTTTGTTCTCACTGGAACGAAGGAGGTTGAGGGGCGACCTGATAGAGGTATACAAAATTATGAGGGGCATAGACAGAGTGGATAGTCACAGGCTTTTCCCCAGGGTAGAGGGGTCAATCACTAGGGGGCATAGGTTTAAGGTGAGAGGGGCAAAGTTTAGAGTAGATGTACGAGGCAAGTTTTTTACGCAGAGGGTAGTGGGTGCCTGGAACTCACTACCGGAGGAGGTAGTGGAGGCAGGGACGATAGGGACATTTAAGGGGCATCTTGACAAATATATGAATAGGATGGGAATAGAAGGATACGGACCCAGGAAGTGTAGAAGATTGTAGTTTAGTCGGGCAGTATGGTCGGCACGGGCTTGGAGGGCCGAAGGGCCTGTTCCTGTGCTGTACATTTCTTTGTTCTTTGTTTTGTAATGCGGTGACCAGAACTGTACGCAACACTCCAAATGCGGCCGGACCAGAGTTCTGTACAGCTGCAACATGACCTCCCGACTCCGGAACTCAATCCCTCTACCAATAAAGGCCAACACTCCATAGGCCTTCTTCACAACCCTATCAACCTGGGTGGCAACTTTCAGGGATCTATGTACATGGACACCTAGATCCCTCTGCTCAGCCACACTTTCAAGAACTTTACCATTAGCCAAATATTCCGCATTCCTGTTATTCCTTCCAAAGTGAATCACCTCACACTTCTCTACATTAAACTCCATTTGCCACCTCTCAGCCCAGCTCTGCAGCTTATCTATATCCCTCTGTAACCTGCTACATCCTTCCACACTATCGACAACACCACCGACTTTAGTATCGTCTGCAAATTTACTCACCCACCCTTCTGCGCCTTCCTCTAGGTCATTGATAAAAATGACAAACAGCAACGGCCCCAGAACAGATCCTTGTGGTACTCCACTTGTGACTGTACTCCATTCTGAACATTTCCCATCAACCACCACCCTCTGTCTTCTTTCAGCTAGCCAATTTCTGATCCACATCTCTAAATCACCCTCAATCCCCAGCCTCCGTATTTTTTGCAATAGCCTACCGTGGGGAACCTTATCAAACGCTTTGCTGAAATCCATATACACCACATCAACTGCTCTACCCTCGTCTACCTGTTCAGTCACCTTCTCAAATAACTCAATAAGGTTTGTGAGGCATGACCTACCCTTCACAAAGCCATGCTGACTATCCCTGATCATATTATTCCTATCTAGATGATTATAAATCTTGTCCCTTATAATCCCCTCCAAGACTTTACCCACTACAGACGTGAGGCTCACTGGTCTATAGTTGACGGGGTTGTCTCTGCTCCCCTTTTTGAACAAAGGGACCACATTTGCTGTCCTCCAGTCCTCTGGCACTATTCCAGTAGTCAATGATGACATAAAAATCAAAGCCAAAGGTCCAGCAATCTCTTCCCTGGCCTCCCATAGAATCCTAGGATAAATCCCATCAGGTCCCGGGGACGTATCTATTTTCAGCCTGTCCAGAATTGCCAACACCTCTTCCCTACGTACCTCAATGCCATCTATTCTATTAGCCTGGGGCTCAGCATTCTCCTCCACAACATTATCTTTTTCCTGAGTGAATACTGACGAAAAATATTCATTTAGTATCTCGCCTCTCTCTTCAGACTCCACACACAATTTCCCATCCCTGTCCTTGACTGGTCCTACTCTTTCCCTAGTCATTCGCTTATTCCTGACATACCTATAGAAAGCTTTTGGGTTTTCCTTGATCCTTCCTGCCAAATACTTCTCATGTCCCCTCCTTGCTCGTCTTAGCTCTCTCTTTAGATCCTTCCTCGCTACCTTGTAACTATCCATCGCCCCAACCGAAACATCACACTTCATCTTCACATAGGCCTTCTTCTTCCTCTTAACAAGAGATTCCACTTCCTTGGTAAACCACGGTTCCCTCGCTCGACGCCTTCCTCCCTGTCTGACCGGTACATACTTATCAAGAACACGCAGTAGCTGATCCTTGAACAAGCCCCACTTATCCAGTGTGCCCAACACTTGCAGCCTACTTCTCCACCTTATCCCCCCCAAGTCACGTCTAATGGCATCATAATTGCCCTTCCCCCAGCTATAACTCTTGCCCTGCGGTGTATACTTATCCCTTTCCATCATTAACGTAAACGTCACCGAATTGTGGTCACTGTCCCCAAAGTGCTCTCCTACCTCCAAATCCAACACCTGGCCTGGTTCATTACCCAAAACCAAATCCAACGTGGCCTCGCCTCTTGTTGGCCTGTCAACATATTGTTTCAGGAAACCCTCCTGCACACACTGTACAAAAAACGACCCATCTATTGTACTCGAACTATATATTTTCCAGTCAATATTTGGAAAGTTAAAGTCTCCCATAATAACTACCCTGTTACTTTCGCTCATATCCAGAATCATCTTCGCCATCCTTTCCTCTACATCCCTAGAACTATTAGGAGGCCTATAAAAAACTCCCAACAGGGTGACCTCTCCTTTCCAGTTTCTAACTTCAGCCCATACTACCTCGGAAGAAGAGTCCCCATCTAGCATCCTCTCCGCCACCGTAATACTGCTCTTGACTAGCAGCGCCACACCTCCCCCTCTTTTGCCTCCTTCTCTGAGCTTACTAAAACACCTAAACCCCGGAACCTGCAACATCCATTCCTGTCCCTGCTCTATCCATGTCTCCGAAATGGCCACAACATCGAAGTCCCAGGTACCAACCCACGCTGCCAGTTCCCCTACCTTGTTTCGTATACTCCTGGCATTGAAGTAGACACACTTCAAACCACCTACCTGAACGCTGGCCCCCTCCTGCGACGTCAAATCTGTGCTCCTGACCTCAATACTCTCATTCTCCCTTACCCTAAAACTACAATACAGGTTCCCATGCCCCTGCTGCATTAGTTTAAATCCCCCCAAAGAGCACTAACAAATCTACCCACCAGGATATTTGTGCCCCTCAGGTTCAGATGTAGATCTTGTTCACTGTCGGGCACTGTTTCATTGACCCGTATTTAATGTGGGGCTCTGTTTAATTTTACATTGTTCAGTGTAGGGCACTGTTTCATTGACCCGTATTTAATGTGGGGCTCTGTTTAATTTTACATTGTTCAGTGTAGGGCACTGTTTCATTGTACTGTATTTAATTTCGGGCTCTGTTTAATTTTGCCTTGTTTACTGTAGGTCACTGTTTCATTGTACTGTATTTAATGTCGGGCTGTGTTTAATTTTACATTGTTCAGTGTAGGGCACTGATTCATTGTACCGTATTTAATGTCGGGCTCTGTTTAATGTTACATTGTTCAGTGTAGGGCACTGATTCATTGCACCGTATTTAATGTCGGGCTGTGTTTAATTTTACATTGTTCAGTGTCGGGCACTGATTCATTGTACCGTATTTAATGTCGGGCTCTGTTTAATTTTGCCTTGTTCACTGTAGGGCACTGTTTCATTGTACTGTATTTAATGTCGGGCTGTGTTTAATTACACATTCTTCACTGTAGGGCATTGTTTCATTGTGCTGTATTTAATGTTGGGCTCTGTTTAATTTTACCTTGTTTACTGTCGGGCACTGTTTCATTGTCCCGTATTTAATGTCGGGCTCTGATTAATTTTACATTGTTCAGTGTAGGGCACTGTTTCATTGTACTGTATTTAATGTCGGGCACTGTTAATTGTACATTGTTCACATTAGGGCACTGTTTCATTGTACTGTATTTAATGCCCGGCTCTGTTTAATTTTACCTTGTTCAGTGTAGGGCACTGTTTCATTGTGCTGTATTTAATGTCGGGCTCTGTTTAATGTTACATTGTTCAGTGTAGGACACTGTTTCATTGTACCGTATTTAATGTCGGGCTGTGTTTAATCTTACATTGTTCAGTGTAGGGCACTGTTTCATTGTACTATATTTAATGTCGGGCTGTGTTTAATTTTACATTGTTCAGTGTAGGGCACTGTTTCACTGTACCGTATTTAATGTCGGGCTGTGTTTAAGTTTACATTGTTCAGTGTAGTGCACTGATTCATTGTACTATATTTAATGTCGGGCTGTGTTTAATTTTACATTGTTCAGTGTAGGGCACTGTTTCACTGTACCGTATTTAATGTCGGGCTCTGTTTAATTTTACATTGTTCAGTGTAGGGCACTGTTTCATTGTACTATATTTAATGTCGGGCTGTGTTTAATTTTACATTGTTCAGTGTAGGGCACTGTTTTACGGTACCGTATTTAATATCGGGCTGTGTTTAAGTTTACATTGTTCAGTGTAGGGCACTGATTCATTGTACTATATTTAATGTCGGGCTGTGTTTAATTTTACATTGTTCAGTGTAGGGCACTGTTTCACTGTACCGTATTTAATGTCGGGCTCTGTTTAATTTTACATTGTTCAGTGTAGGGCACTGTTTCATTGTACTGTATTTAATGTCGGGCTCTGTTTAATTTTACATTGTTCAGTGTAGGGCACTGTTTCGTTGTACCGTATTTAATGTCGGGCTGTGTTTAATTTTACCTTGTTCACTGTCGGGCACTGTTTCATTGTCCCGTATTTAATGTCGGGCTCTGATTAGTTTCACATTGTTCAGTGTAGGGCACTGTTTCATTGCACTGTATTTAATGTCGGGCTCTGTTTAATTTTGCCTTGTTTACTGTAGGTCACTGTTTCATTGTACTGTATTTAATGTCGGGCTCTGTTTAATTTTACATTGTTCACTGTAGGGCACTGTTTCATTGCACTGTATTTAATGTCGGGCTCTGTTTAATTTTGCCTTGTTTACTGTAGGTCACTGTTTCATTGTACTGTATTTAATGTCGGGCTCTGTTAATTTTACATTGTTCACTGTAGGGCACTGTTTCATTGTACTGTATTTAATGTCGGGCTCTGATTAATTTTACCTTGTTCGGTGTAGGGCACTGTTTCATTGTACCGTATTTAATGTCGGGCTGTGCTTAATTTTACATTGTTCAGTGTAGGGCACTGTTTCATTGTACCATATTTAATGTCGGGCTTTGTTTAATTTTACCTTGTTCAGTGTAGGGCACTGTTACATTTTACCGTATTTAATGTTGGGCTGTGTTTAATTTTCCTTGTTCGGTGTAGGTCACTGTTTCATTTTACCGTATTTAATGTCGGGCTGTGTTTAATTGTACATTGTTCACTTTAGGGCACTGTTTCATTGTACCGTATTTAATGTCGGGCTGTGTTTAATTTTACATTGTTCAGTGTAGGGCACTGTTTCATTGTGCTGTATTTAATGTTGGGCTCTGTTTAATTTTACCTTGTTCACTGTCGGGCACTGTTTCATTGTCTCGTATTTAATGTCGGGCTCTGATTAGTTTCACATTGTTCAGTGTAGGGCACTGTTTCATTGCACTGTATTTAGTGTCGGGTTCTGTTTAATTTTACCTTGTTTACTGTAGGTCACTGTTTCATTGTACTGTATTTAATGTCGGGCTCTGTTTAATTTTGCCTTGTTTACTGTAGGTCACTGTTTCATTGTACTGTATTTAATGTCGGGCTCTGTTAATTTTACATTGTTCACTGTAGGGCACTGTTTCATTGTACTGTATTTAATGTCGGGCTCTGTTTAATTTTACATTGTTCACTGTAGGGGACTGTTTCATTGCACTGTATTTAATGTCGGGCTCTGTTTAATTTTACCTTGTTCGGTGTAGGGCACTGTTTCATTGTACCGTATTTAATGTCGGGCTGTGTTTAATTTTACCTTGTTCACTGTAGGGCACTGTTTCTTTGTACCGTATTTAATGTCGGGCTGTGCTTAATTTTACATTGTTCAGTGTAGGGCACTGATTCATTGTACCGTATTTAATGTCGGGCTGTGCTTAATTTTACATTGTTCAGTGTAGGGCACTGTTTCATTGTACCGTATTTAATGTCGGGCTGTGTTTAATTGTACATTGTTCACTTTAGGGCACTGTTTCATTGTACCGTATTTAATGTCGGGCTGTGTTTAATTTTACCTTGCTCAGTGGAGGGCACTGTTACATTGTACTGTATTTAATGTCGTGCTCTGTTTAATCTTACATTGTTCACTGTAGGGCAGTGTTTCATTGTACCGTATTTAATGTCGGGCTGTGTTTAATTTTACATTGTTCACTGTAGGTCACTGTTTCATTGTACTGTATTTAATGTCAGACTGTGTTTAATTTTACATTCTTCACTGTAGGGCACTGTTTCATTGTGCTGTATTTAATGATGGGGCCTGTTTAATTTTACCTTGTTCACTGTCGGGCACTGTTTCATTGTCCCGTATTTAATGTCGGGCTCTGATTAGTTTTACATTGTTCAGTGTAGGGCACTGTTTCATTGCACTGTATTTAATGTCGGGCTCTGTTTAATTTTGCCTTGTTTACTGTAGGTCACTGTTTCATTGTACTGTATTTAATGTCGGGCTCTGTTAATTTTACATTGTTCACTGTAGGGCAATGTTTCATTGTACTGTATTTAATGTCGGGCTCTGTTTAATTTTACATTGTTCACTGTAGGGCACTGTTTCATTGTACCGTATTTAATGTCGGGCTGTGTTTAATTGTACATTGTTCACTGTAGGGCACTGTTTCATTGTACCGTATTTAATGTCGGGCTTTGTTTAATTTTACCTTGTTCAGTGTAGGGCACAGTTTCATTTTACCGTATTTAATGTCGGGCTGTGTTTAATTGAACATTGTTCACTTTAGGGCACTGTTTCATTGTACCGTATTTAATGTCGGGCTGTGTTTAATTTTACCTTGCTCAGTGGAGGGCACTGTTACATTGTACTGTATTTAATGTCGTGCTCTGTTTAATTTTACATTGTTCACTGTAGGGCACTGTTTCATTGTACCGTATTTAATGTCGGGCTGTGTTTAATTTTACATTGTTCACTGTAGGTCACTGTTTCATTGTACTGTATTTAATGTCGGGCTGTGTTTAATTTTACATTGTTCAGTGTAGGGCACTGTTTCACTGTACCGTATTTAATGTCGGGCTCTGTTTAATTTTACATTGTTCAGTGTAGGGCACTGTTTCATTGTACCGTATTTAATGTCGGGCTGTGTTTAATTGTACACTGTTCACAGTAGGGCACTGTTTCATTGTACCGTATTTAATGTCGGGCTGTGTTTAAGTTTACATTGTTCAGTGTAGGGCACTGTTTCATTGTACCGTATTTAATGTCGGGCTCTGTTTAATTTTACAGTCTTCACTGTAGGGCACTGTTTCATTGTACCGTATTTACTGTCGGGCTGTGTTTAATTGTACATTGTTCACTGTAGGGCACTGTTTCATTGTACCGTATTTATTGTCGGGCTGTGTTTAATTGTACATTGTTCACTGTAGGGCACTGTTTCATTTTACTGTATTTAATGTCGGGCTCTGTTTAATTTTACCTTGTTCAGTGTAGGGCACTGTTTCATTGTACCGTATTTAATGTCGGGCTGTGTTTAATTTTACATTGTTCAGTGTAGGGCACTCTTTCATTGTACCGTATTTAATGTCGGGCTGTGTTTAATTGTACATTGTTCACTGTAGGGCACTGTTTCATTGTACCGTATTTAATGTTGGGCTGTGTTTAATTGTGCATTGTTTACTGTAGGGCACTGTTTCATTGTACCGCATTTAATGTCGGGCTGTGTTTAATTTTACCTTGCTCAGTGGAGGGCGCTGTTACATTGTACTGTATTTAATGTCGTGCTGTGTTTAATTGTACATTCTTCACTGTAGGGCATTGTTTCATTGTACTGTATTTAATGTAGGGCTCTGTTTAATTTTGCCTTGTTTACTGTAGGTCACTGTTTCACTGTACTGTATTTAATTTCGGGCTCTGTTTAATTTTACCTTGTTCAGTGTAGGGCACTGTTTCATTGTACCGTATTTAATGTCGGGCTCTGTTTAATTTTACCTTGTTCAGTGTAGGGCACTGTTTCATTTTACCGTATTTAATGTCGGGCTGTGTTTAATTTTACATTGTTCACTGTAGGGCATTGTTTCATTGTGCTGTATTTAATGTTGGGCTCTGTTTAATTTTACCTTGTTCACTGTCGAGCACTGTTTCATTGTCCCGTATTTAATGTTGGGCTCTGTTTAATTTTACCTTGTTCACTGTCGAGCACTGTTTCATTGTACCGTATTTAATGTTGGGCTCTGTTTAATTTTACCTTGTTCACTGTCGGGCACTGTTTCATTGACCCGTATTTAATGTCGGGCTCTGTTTAATTTTACATTGTTCAGTGGAGGGCACTGATTCATTGCACCGTATTTAATGTCGGGCTGTGTTTAATTTTACATTGTTCAGTGTAGGGCACTGATTCATTGTACCGTATTTAATGTCGGGCTCTGTTTAATTTTACCTTGTTCACTGTCGGCACTGTTTCTTTGTACCGTATTTAATGTCGGGCTGTGCTTAATTTTACATTGTTCAGTGTAGGGCACTGATTCATTGTACCGTATTTAATGTCGGGCTGTGCTTAATTTTACATTGTTCAGTGTAGGGCACTGTTTCATTGTACCGTATTTAATGTCGGGCTGTGCTTAATTTTACATTGTTCAGTGTAGGGCACTGTTTCATTGTACCGTATTTAATGTCGGGCTGTGTTTAATTTTACCTTGCTCAGTGGAGGGCACTGTTACATTGTACTGTATTTAATGTCGTGCTCTGTTTAATCTTACATTGTTCACTGTAGGGCAGTGTTTCATTGTACCGTATTTAATGTCGGGCTGTGTTTAATTTTACATTGTTCACTGTAGGTCACTGTTTCATTGTACTGTATTTAATGTCAGACTGTGTTTAATTTTACATTCTTCACTAGGGCACTGTTTCATTGTGCTGTATTTAATGATGGGGCCTGTTTAATTTTACCTTGTTCACTGTCGGGCACTGTTTCATTGTCCCGTATTTAATGTCGGGCTCTGATTAGTTTTACATTGTTCAGTGTAGGGCACTGTTTCATTGCACTGTATTTAATGTCGGGCTCTGTTTAATTTTGCCTTGTTTACTGTAGGTCACTGTTTCATTGTACTGTATTTAATGTCGGGCTCTGTTAATTTTACATTGTTCACTGTAGGGCACTGTTTCATTGTACTGTATTTAATGTCGGGCTCTGTTTAATTTTACATTGTTCACTGTAGGGCACTGTTTCATTGTACCGTATTTAATGTCGGGCTGTGTTTAATTGTACATTGTTCACTGTAGGGCACTGTTTCATTGTACCGTATTTAATGTCGGGCTTTGTTTAATTTTACCTTGTTCAGTGTAGGGCACAGTTTCATTTTACCGTATTTAATGTCGGGCTGTGTTTAATTGAACATTGTTCACTTTAGGGCACTGTTTCATTGTACCGTATTTAATGTCGGGCTGTGTTTAATTTTACATTGTTCACTGTAGGTCACTGTTTCATTGTACTGTATTTAATGTCGTGCTCTGTTTAATTTTACATTGTTCACTGTAGGGCACTGTTTCATTGTACCGTATTTAATGTCGGGCTGTGTTTAATTTTACATTGTTCACTGTAGGTCACTGTTTCATTGTACCGTATTTAATGTCGGGCTGTGTTTAAGTTTACATTGTTCAGTGTAGGGCACTGTTTCATTGTACCGTATTTAATGTCGGGCTCTGTTTAATTTTACAGTCTTCACTGTAGGGCACTGTTTCATTGTACCGTATTTACTGTCGGGCTGTGTTTAATTGTACATTGTTCACTGTAGGGCACTGTTTCATTGTACCGTATTTATTGTCAGGCTGTGTTTAATTGTACATTGTTCACTGTAGGGCACTGTTTCATTTTACTGTATTTAATGTCGGGCTCTGTTTAATTTTACCTTGTTCAGTGTAGGGCACTGTTTCATTGTACCGTATTTAATGTCGGGCTGTGTTTAATTTTACATTGTTCAGTGTAGGGCACTCTTTCATTGTACCGTATTTAATGTCGGGCTGTGTTTAATTGTACATTGTTCACTGTAGGGCACTGTTTCATTGTACCGTATTTAATGTCGGGCTGTGTTTAATTGTGCATTGTTTACTGTAGGGCACTGTTTCATTGTACCGCATTTAATGTCGGGCTGTGTTTAATTTTACCTTGCTCAGTGGAGGGCGCTGTTACATTGTACTGTATTTAATGTCGTGCTCTGTTTAATTTTACATTGTTCACTGTAGGTCACTGTTTCATTGTACTGGTTTTAATGTCGGGCTGTGTTTAATTGTACATTCTTCACTGTAGGGCATTGTTTCATTGTACTGTATTTAATGTAGGGCTCTGTTTAATTTTGCCTTGTTTACTGTAGGTCACTGTTTCACTGTACTGTATTTAATTTCGGGCTCTGTTTAATTTTACCTTGTTCAGTGTAGGGCACTGTTTCATTGTACCGTATTTAATGTCGGGCTCTGTTTAATTTTACCTTGTTCAGTGTAGGGCACTGTTTCATTTTACCGTATTTAATGTCGGGCTGTGTTTAATTTTACATTGTTCACTGTAGGGCATTGTTTCATTGTGCTGTATTTAATGTTGGGCTCTGTTTAATTTTACCTTGTTCACTGTCGAGCACTGTTTCATTGACCCGTATTTAATGTCGGGCTCTGTTTAATTTTACATTGTTCAGTGGAGGGCACTGATTCATTGCACCGTATTTAATGTCGGGCTGTGTTTAATTTTACATTGTTCAGTGTAGGGCACTGATTCATTGTACCGTATTTAATGTCGGGCTCTGTTTAATTTTGCCTTGTTCACTGTAGGGCACTGTTTCATTGTACTGTATTTAATGTCGGGCTGTGTTTAATTACACATTCTTCACTGTAGGGCATTGTTTCATTGTGCTGTATTTAATGTTGGGCTCTGTTTAATTTTACCTTGTTTACTGTCGGGCACTGTTTCATTGTGCTGTATTTAATGTCGGGCTCTGTTTAATGTTACATTGTTCAGTGTAGGACACTGTTTCATTGTACCGTATTTAATGTCGGGCTGTGTTTAATTTTACATTGTTCAGTGTAGGGCACTGTTTCATTGTACCGTATTTAATGTCGGGCTGTGTTTAAGTTTACATTGTTCAGTGTAGGGCACTGATTCATTGTACTATATTTAATGTCGGGCTGTGTTTAATTTTACATTGTTCAGTGTAGGGCACTGTTTCACTGTACCGTATTTAATGTCGGGCTCTGTTTAATTTTACATTGTTCAGTGTAGGGCACTGTTTCATTGTACTGTATTTAATGTCGGGCTCTGTTTAATTTTACATTGTTCAGTGTAGGGCACTGTTTCGTTGTACCGTATTTAATGTCGGGCTGTGTTTAATTTTACCTTGTTCACTGTCGGGCACTGTTTCATTGTCCCGTATTTAATGTCGGGCTCTGATTAGTTTCACATTGTTCAGTGTAGGGCACTGTTTCATTGCACTGTATTTAATGTCGGGCTCTGTTTAATTTTGCCTTGTTTACTGTAGGTCACTGTTTTTTGTACTGTATTTAATGTCGGGCTCTGTTTAATTTTACATTGTTCACTGTAGGGCACTGTTTCATTGCACTGTATTTAATGTCGGGCTCTGTTTAATTTTGCCTTGTTTACTGTAGGTCACTGTTTCATTGTACTGTATTTAATGTCGGGCTCTGTTAATTTTACATTGTTCACTGTAGGGCACTGTTTCATTGTACTGTATTTAATGTCGGGCTCTGTTTAATTTTACCTTGTTCGGTGTAGGGCACTGTTTCATTGTACCGTATTTAATGTCGGGCTGTGCTTAATTTTACATTGTTCAGTGTAGGGCACTGTTTCATTGTACCATATTTAATGTCGGGCTTTGTTTAATTTTACCTTGTTCAGTGTAGGGCACTGTTACATTTTACCGTATTTAATGTTGGGCTGTGTTTAATTTTCCTTGTTCGGTGTAGGTCACTGTTTCATTTTACCGTATTTAATGTCGGGCTGTGTTTAATTGTACACTGTTCACAGTAGGGCACTGTTTCATTGTACCGTATTTAATGTCGGGCTGTGTTTAAGTTTACATTGTTCAGTGTAGGGCACTGTTTCATTGTACCGTATTTAATGTCGGGCTCTGTTTAATTTTACAGTCTTCACTGTAGGGCATTGTTTCATTGTACCGTATTTAATGTTGGGCTCTGATTAATTTTACCTTGTTCACTGTAGGGCACTGTTTCATTGTGCTGTATTTAATGTTGGGCTCTGATTAATTTTACCTTGTTCACTGTCTGGCACTGTTTCATTGTCCCGTATTTAATGTCGGGCTGTGTTTAAGTTTACATTGTTCAGTGTAGGGCACAGATTAATTAAATTGTATTTAATGTCGGGCTGTGTTTAATTTTACTTTGTTCAGTGTAGGGCACTGTTTCACTGTACCGTATTAATGTCGGGCTCTGTTTAATTGTACATTGTTCACAGTAGGGCACTGTTTCATTGTACCGTATTTAATGTCGGGCTGTGTTTAAGTTTACATTGTTCAGTGTAGGGCACTGTTTCATTGTACCGTATTTAATGTCGGGCTCTGTTTAATTTTACAGTCTTCACTGTAGGGCACTGTTTCATTGTACCGTATTTACTGTCGGGCTGTGTTTAATTGTACATTGTTCACTGTAGGGCACTGTTTCATTGTACCGTATTTATTGTCGGGCTGTGTTTAATTGTACATTGTTCACTGTAGGGCACTGTTTCATTTTACTGTATTTAATGTCGGGCTCTGTTTAATTTTACCTTGTTCAGTGTAGGGCACTGTTTCATTGTACCGTATTTAATGTCGGGCTGTGTTTAATTTTACATTGTTCAGTGTAGGGCACTCTTTCATTGTACCGTATTTAATGTCGGGCTGTGTTTAATTGTACATTGTTCACTGTAGGGCACTGTTTCATTGTACCGTATTTAATGTCGGGCTGTGTTTAATTGTGCATTGTTTACTGTAGGGCACTGTTTCATTGTACCGCATTTAATGTCGGGCTGTGTTTAATTTTACCTTGCTCAGTGGAGGGCGCTGTTACATTGTACTGTATTTAATGTCGTGCTCTGTTTAATTTTACATTGTTCACTGTAGGTCACTGTTTCATTGTACTGGTTTTAATGTCGGGCTGTGTTTAATTGTACATTCTTCACTGTAGGGCATTGTTTCATTGTACTGTATTTAATGTAGGGCTCTGTTTAATTTTGCCTTGTTTACTGTAGGTCACTGTTTCACTGTACTGTATTTAATTTCGGGCTCTGTTTAATTTTACCTTGTTCAGTGTAGGGCACTGTTTCATTGTACCGTATTTAATGTCGGGCTCTGTTTAATTTTACCTTGTTCAGTGTAGGGCACTGTTTCATTTTACCGTATTTAATGTCGGGCTGTGTTTAATTTTACATTGTTCACTGTAGGGCATTGTTTCATTGTGCTGTATTTAATGTTGGGCTCTGTTTAATTTTACCTTGTTCACTGTCGAGCACTGTTTCATTGACCCGTATTTAATGTCGGGCTCTGTTTAATTTTACATTGTTCAGTGGAGGGCACTGATTCATTGCACCGTATTTAATGTCGGGCTGTGTTTAATTTTACATTGTTCAGTGTAGGGCACTGATTCATTGTACCGTATTTAATGTCGGGCTCTGTTTAATTTTGCCTTGTTCACTGTTGGGCACTGTTTCATTGTACTGTATTTAATGTCGGGCTGTGTTTAATTACACATTCTTCACTGTAGGGCATTGTTTCATTGTGCTGTATTTAATGTTGGGCTCTGTTGAATTTTACCTTGTTTACTGTCGGGCACTGTTTCATTGTCCCGTATTTAATGTCGGGCTCTGATTAATTTTACATTGTTCAGTGTAGGGCACTGTTTCATTGTACTGTATTTAATGTCGGGCACTGTTAATTGTACATTGTTCACATTAGGGCACTGTTTCATTGTACTGTATTTAATGCCCGGCTCTGTTTAATTTTACCTTGTTCAGTGTAGGGCACTGTTTCATTGTGCTGTATTTAATGTCGGGCTCTGTTTAATGTTACATTGTTCAGTGTAGGACACTGTTTCATTGTACCGTATTTAATGTCGGGCTGTGTTTAATTTTACATTGTTCAGTGTAGGGCACTGTTTCATTGTACCGTATTTAATGTCGGGCTGTGTTTAAGTTTACATTGTTCAGTGTAGGGCACTGATTCATTGTACTATATTTAATGTCGGGCTGTGTTTAATTTTACATTGTTCAGTGTAGGGCACTGTTTCACTGTACCGTATTTAATGTCGGGCTCTGTTTAATTTTACATTGTTCAGTGTAGGGCACTGTTTCATTGTACTGTATTTAATGTCGGGCTCTGTTTAATTTTACATTGTTCAGTGTAGGGCACTGTTTCGTTGTACCGTATTTAATGTCGGGCTGTGTTTAATTTTACCTTGTTCACTGTCGGGCACTGTTTCATTGTCCCGTATTTAATGTCGGGCTCTGATTAGTTTCACATTGTTCAGTGTAGGGCACTGTTTCATTGCACTGTATTTAATGTCGGGCTCTGTTTAATTTTGCCTTGTTTACTGTAGGTCACTGTTTCATTGTACTGTATTTAATGTCGGGCTCTGTTTAATTTTACATTGTTCACTGTAGGGCACTGTTTCATTGCACTGTATTTAATGTCGGGCTCTGTTTAATTTTGCCTTGTTTACTGTAGGTCACTGTTTCATTGTACTGTATTTAATGTCGGGCTCTGTTAATTTTACATTGTTCACTGTAGGGCACTGTTTCATTGTACTGTATTTAATGTCGGGCTCTGTTTAATTTTACCTTGTTCGGTGTAGGGCACTGTTTCATTGTACCGTATTTAATGTCGGGCTGTGCTTAATTTTACATTGTTCAGTGTAGGGCACTGTTTCATTGTACCATATTTAATGTCGGGCTTTGTTTAATTTTACCTTGTTCAGTGTAGGGCACTGTTACATTTTACCGTATTTAATGTTGGGCTGTGTTTAATTTTCCTTGTTCGGTGTAGGTCACTGTTTCATTTTACCGTATTTAATGTCGGGCTGTGTTTAATTGTACATTGTTCACTTTAGGGCACTGTTTCATTGTACCGTATTTAATGTCGGGCTGTGTTTAATTTTACATTGTTCAGTGTAGGGCACTGTTTCATTGTGCTGTATTTAATGTTGGGCTCTGTTTAATTTTACCTTGTTCACTGTCGGGCACTGTTTCATTGTCTCGTATTTAATGTCGGGCTCTGATTAGTTTCACATTGTTCAGTGTAGGGCACTGTTTCATTGCACTGTATTTAGTGTCGGGTTCTGTTTAATTTTACCTTGTTTACTGTAGGTCACTGTTTCATTGTACTGTATTTAATGTCGGGCTCTGTTTAATTTTGCCTTGTTTACTGTAGGTCACTGTTTCATTGTACTGTATTTAATGTCGGGCTCTGTTAATTTTACATTGTTCACTGTAGGGCACTGTTTCATTGTACTGTATTTAATGTCGGGCTCTGTTTAATTTTACATTGTTCACTGTAGGGGACTGTTTCATTGCACTGTATTTAATGTCGGGCTCTGTTTAATTTTACCTTGTTCGGTGTAGGGCACTGTTTCATTGTACCGTATTTAATGTCGGGCTGTGCTTAATTTTACATTGTTCAGTGTAGGGCACTGATTCATTGTACCGTATTTAATGTCGGGCTGTGCTTAATTTTACATTGTTCAGTGTAGGGCACTGTTTCATTGTACCGTATTTAATGTCGGGCTGTGTTTAATTGTACATTGTTCACTTTAGGGCACTGTTTCATTGTACCGTATTTAATGTCGGGCTGTGTTTAATTTTACCTTGCTCAGTGGAGGGCACTGTTACATTGTACTGTATTTAATGTCGTGCTCTGTTTAATCTTACATTGTTCACTGTCGGGCAGTGTTTCATTGTACCGTATTTAATGTCGTGCTCTGTTTAATCTTACATTGTTCACTGTAGGGCAGTGTTTCATTGTACCGTATTTAATGTCGGGCTGTGTTTAATTTTACATTGTTCACTGTAGGTCACTGTTTCATTGTACTGTATTTAATGTCAGGCTGTGTTTAATTTTACATTCTTCACTGTAGGGCACTGTTTCATTGTGCTGTATTTAATGATGGGGCCTGTTTAATTTTACCTTGTTCACTGTCGGGCACTGTTTCATTGTCCCGTATTTAATGTCGGGCTCTGATTAGTTTTACATTGTTCAGTGTAGGGCACTGTTTCATTGCACTGTATTTAATGTCGGGCTCTGTTTAATTTTGCCTTGTTTACTGTAGGTCACTGTTTCATTGTATTGTATTTAATGTCGGGCTCTGTTAATTTTACATTGTTCACTGTAGGGCACTGTTTCATTGTACTGTATTTAATGTCGGGCTCTGTTTAATTTTACATTGTTCACTGTAGGGCACTGTTTCATTGTACCGTATTTAATGTCGGGCTGTGTTTAATTGTACATTGTTCACTGTAGGGCACTGTTTCATTGTACCGTATTTAATGTCGGGCTTTGTTTAATTTTACCTTGTTCAGTGTAGGGCACAGTTTCATTTTACCGTATTTAATGTCGGGCTGTGTTTAATTGAACATTGTTCACTTTAGGGCACTGTTTCATTGTACCGTATTTAATGTCGGGCTGTGTTTAATTTTACCTTGCTCAGTGGAGGGCACTGTTACATTGTACTGTATTTAATGTCGTGCTCTGTTTAATTTTACATTGTTCACTGTAGGGCACTGTTTCATTGTACCGTATTTAATGTCGGGCTGTGTTTAATTTTACATTGTTCACTGTAGGTCACTGTTTCATTGTACTGTATTTAATGTCGGGCTGTGTTTAATTTTACATTGTTCAGTGTAGGGCACTGTTTCACTGTACCGTATTTAATGTCGGGCTCTGTTTAATTTTACATTGTTCAGTGTAGGGCACTGTTTCATTGTACCGTATTTAATGTCGGGCTGTGTTTAATTGTACACTGTTCACAGTAGGGCACTGTTTCATTGTACCGTATTTAATGTCGGGCTGTGTTTAAGTTTACATTGTTCAGTGTAGGGCACTGTTTCATTGTACCGTATTTAATGTCGGGCTCTGTTTAATTTTACAGTCTTCACTGTAGGGCATTGTTTCATTGTGCTGTATTTAATGTTGGGCTCTGATTAATTTTACCTTGTTCACTGTCTGGCACTGTTTCATTGTCCCGTATTTAATGTCGGGCTGTGTTTAAGTTTACATTGTTCAGTGTAGGGCACAGATTAATTGTATTGTATTTAATGTCGGGCTGTGTTTAATTTTACTTTGTTCAGTGGAGGGCACTGTTTCATTGTACCGTATTTAATGTCGGGCTGTGTTTAAGTTTACATTGTTCAGTGTAGGGCACTGTTTCATTGTACCGTATTTAATGTCGGGCTGTGCTTTATTTTACATTGTTCACTGTAGGGCACTGTTTCATTTTACTGTATTTAATGTCGGGCTCTGTTTAATTTTACCTTGTTCAGTGTAGGGCACTGTTTCATTGTACCGTATTTAATGTCGGGCTGTGTTTAATTTTACATTGTTCAGTGTAGGGCACTCTTTCATTGTACCGTATTTAATGTCGGGCTGTGTTTAATTGTACATTGTTCACTGTTGGGCACTGTTTCATTGTACCGTATTTAATGTCGGGCTGTGTTTAATTGTGCATTGTTTACTGTAGGGCACTGTTTCATTGTACCGCATTTAATGTCGGGCTGTGTTTAATTTTACCTTGCTCAGTGGAGGGCGCTGTTACATTGTACTGTATTTAATGTCGTGCTCTGTTTAATTTTACATTGTTCACTGTAGGTCACTGTTTCATTGTACTGGTTTTAATGTCGGGCTGTGTTTAATTGTACATTCTTCACTGTAGGGCATTGTTTCATTGTACTGTATTTAATGTAGGGCTCTGTTTAATTTTGCCTTGTTTACTGTAGGTCACTGTTTCACTGTACTGTATTTAATTTCGGGCTCTGTTTAATTTTACCTTGTTCAGTGTAGGGCACTGTTTCATTGTACCGTATTTAATGTCGGGCTCTGTTTAATTTTACCTTGTTCAGTGTAGGGCACTGTTTCATTTTACCGTATTTAATGTCGGGCTGTGTTTAATTTTACATTGTTCACTGTAGGGCATTGTTTCATTGTGCTGTATTTAATGTTGGGCTCTGTTTAATTTTACCTTGTTCACTGTCGAGCACTGTTTCATTGACCCGTATTTAATGTCGGGCTCTGTTTAATTTTACATTGTTCAGTGGAGGGCACTGTTTCATTGTACTGTATTTAATTTCGGGCTCCGTTTAATTTTGCCTTGTTTACTGTAGGTAACTGTTTCATTGTACTGTATTTAATGCCCGGCTCTGTTTAATTTTACCTTGTTCAGTGTAGGGCACTGTTTCATTGTACCATATTTAATGTCGGGCTGTGTTTAAGTTTACATTGTTCAGTGTAGGGCACTGATTCATTGTACTGTATTTAATGTCGGGCTGTGTTTAATTTTACATTGTTCAGTGTAGGGCACTGTTTCACTGTACCGTATTTAATGTCGGGCTCTGTTTAATTTTACATTGTTCAGTGTAGGGCACTGTTTCATTGTACCGTATTTAATGTCGGGCTCTGTTTAATTTTACATTCTTCACTGTAGGGCATTGTTTCATTGTACTGTATTTAATGTCGGGCTCTGTTTAATTTTACATTGTTCACTGTAGGGCACTGTTTCATTGTACCGTATTTAATGTCGGGCTGTGTTTAATTGTACATTGTTCACTGTAGGGCACAGTTTCATTGTACCGTATTTAATGTCGGGCTGTGTTTAATTGTACATTGTTCACTGTAGGGGACTGTTTCATTGTACTGTATTTAATGTCGGGCTCTGTTTAATTTTACCTGGTTCAGTGTAGGGAACTGTTTCATTGTACCGTATTTAATGTCGGGCTGTGTTTAATTTTACATTGTTCACTGTAGGGCATTGTTTCATTGTACTGTATTTAATGTCGGGCTCTGTTTAATTTTACATTGTTCACTGTCGGGGACTGTTTCATTGTACTGTATTTAATGTCGGGCTCTGTTTAATTTTACCTGGTTCAGTGTAGGGAACTGTTTCATTGTACCGTATTTAATGTCGGGCTGTGTTTAATTTTACATTGTTCAGTGTAGGGCACTGTTTCATTGTACCGTATTTAATGTCGGGCTGTGTTTAATTTTACATTTTCACTGTAGGTCACTGTTTCATTGTACTGTATTTAATGTCGGGCTGTGTTTAATTTTACATTGTTCAGTGTAGGGCACTGTTTCACTGTACCGTATTTAATGTCGGGCTCTGTTTAATTTTACATTGTTCAGTGTAGGGCACTGTTTCATTGTACCGTATTTAATGTCGGGCTGTGTTTAATTGTACATTGTTCACAGTAGGGCACTGTTTCATTGTACCGTATTTAATGTCGGGCTGTGTTTAAGTTTACATTGTTCAGTGTAGGGCACTGTTTCATTGTACCGTATTTAATGTCGGGCTCTGTTTAATTTTACAGTCTTCACTGTAGGGCATTGTTCCATTGTGCTGTATTTAATGTTGGGCTCTGTTTAATTTTACCTTGTTCACTGTCTGGCACTGTTTCATTGTCCCGTATTTAATGTCGGGCTGTGTTTAAGTTTACATTGTTCAGTGTAGGGCACAGATTCATTGTACTGTATTTAATGTCGGGCTCTGTTTAATTATACATTGTTCACAGTAGGGCACTGTTTCATTGTACCGTATTTAATGTCGGGCTGTGTTTAAGTTTACATTGTTCAGTGTAGGGCACTGTTTCATTGTACCGTATTTAATGTCGGGCTCTGTTTAATTTTACAGTCTTCACTGTAGGGCACTGTTTCATTGTACCGTATTTACTGTCGGGCTGTGTTTAATTGTACATTGTTCACTGTAGGGCACTGTTTCATTGTACCGTATTTATTGTCGGGCTGTGTTTAATTCTACATTGTTCACTGTAGGGCACTGTTTAATTTTACTGTATTTAATGTCGGGCTCTGTTTAATTTTACCTTGTTCAGTGTAGGGCACTGTTTCATTGTACCGTATTTAATGTCGGGCTGTGTTTAATTTTACATTGTTCAGTGTAGGGCACTCTTTCATTGTACCGTATTTAATGTCGGGCTGTGTTTAATTGTACATTGTTCACTGAAGGGCACTGTTTCATTGTACCGTATTTAATGTCGGGCTGTGTTTAATTGTGCATTGTTTACTGTAGGGCACTGTTTCATTGTACCGCATTTAATGTCGGGCTGTGTTTAATTTTACCTTGCTCAGTGGAGGGCGCTGTTACATTGTACTGTATTTAATGTCGTGCTCTGTTTAATTTTACATTGTTCACTGTAGGTCACTGTTTCATTGTACTGGTTTTAATGTCGGGCTGTGTTTAATTGTACATTCTTCACTGTAGGGCATTGTTTCATTGTACTGTATTTAATGTAGGGCTCTGTTTAATTTTGCCTTGTTTACTGTAGGTCACTGTTTCACTGTACTGTATTTAATGTCGGGCTCTGTTTAATTTTACCTTGTTCAGTGTAGGGCACTGTTTCATTGTACCGTATTTAATGTCGGGCTCTGTTTAATTTTACCTTGTTCAGTGTAGGGCACTGTTTCATTTTACCGTATTTAATGTCGGGCTGTGTTTAATTTTACATTGTTCACTGTAGGGCATTGTTTCATTGTGCTGTATTTAATGTTGGGCTCTGTTTAATTTTACCTTGTTCACTGTCGGGCACTGTTTCATTGACCCGTATTTAATGTCGGGCTGTGTTTAATTTTACATTGTTCACTGTAGGGCATTGTTTCATTGTGCTGTATTTAATGTTGGGCTCTGTTTAATTTTACCTTGTTCAGTGCAGGGCACTGTTTCATTGTACTGTATTTAATGTTGGGCTCTGTTTAATTTTACATTGTTCAGTGGAGGGCACTGTTTCATTGTACTGTATTTAATTTCGGGCTCTGTTTAATTTTGCCTTGTTTGCTGTAGGTCACTGTTTCATTGTACTGTATTTAATGTCGGGCTGTGTTTAATTTTACATTGTTGAGTGTAGGGCACTGATTCATTGTACCGTATTTAATGTCGGGCTCTGTTTAATGCTACATTGTTCAGTGTAGGGCACTGTTTCATTGTACTGTATTTAATGTCGGGCTGTGTTTAATTTCACATTGTTCACTGTAGGGCACTGTTTCATTGTACTGTATTTAATGCCCGGCTCTGTTTAATTTTACCTTGTTCAGTGTAGGGCACTGTTTCATTGTACCGTATTTAATGTCGGGCTGTGTTTAAGTTTACATTGTTCAGTGTAGGGCACTGATTCATTGTACTGTATTTAATGTCGGGCTGTGTTTAATTTTACATTGTTCAGTGTAGGGCACTGTTTCACTGTACCGTATTTAATGTCGGGCTCTGTTTAATTTTACATTGTTCAGTGAAGGGCACTGTTTCATTGTACCGTATTTAATGTCGGGCTCTGTTTAATTTTACATTCTTCACTGTAGGGCATTGTTTCATTGTACTGTATTTAATGTCGGGCTCTGTTTAATTTTACATTGTTCACTGTAGGGCACTGTTTCATTGTACCGTATTTAATGTCGGGCTGTGTTTAATTGTACATTGTTCACTGTAGGGCACAGTTTCATTGTACCGTATTTAGTGTCGGGCTGTGTTTAATTGTACATTGTTCACTGTAGGGGACTGTTTCATTGTACTGTATTTAATGTCAGGCTCTGTTTAATTTTACCTGGTTCAGTGTAGGGAACTGTTTCATTGTACCGTATTTAATGTCGGGCTGTGTTTAATTTTACATTGTTCAGTGTAGGGCACTGTTTCATTGTACCGTATTTAATGTCGGGCTGTGTTTAATTTTACATTTTTCACTGTAGGTCACTGTTTCATTGTACTGTATTTAATGTCGGGCTGTGTTTAATTTTACATTGTTCAGCGTAGGGCACTGTTTCACTGTACCGTATTTAATGTCGGGCTCTGTTTAATTTTACATTGTTCAGTGTAGGGCACTGTTTCATTGTACCGTATTTAATGTCGGGCTGTGTTTAATTGTACATTGTTCACAGTAGGGCACTGTTTCATTGTACCGTATTTAATGTCGGGCTCTGTTTAATTTTACAGTCTTCACTGTAGGGCATTGTTTCATTGTGCTGTATTTAATGTTGGGCTCTGTTTAATTTTACCTTGTTCACTGTCTGGCACTGTTTCATTGTCCCGTATTTAATGTCGGGCTGTGTTTAAGTTTACATTGTTCAGGGGAGGGCACAGATTCATTGTATTGTATTTAGTGTCAGGCTGTGTTTAATTTTACATTGTTCAGTGTAGGGCACTGTTTCACTGTACCGTATTAATGTCGGACTCTGTTTAATTTTACATTGTTCAGTGTAGGGCACTGTTTCATTGTACCGTATTTAATGTCGGGCTGTGTTTTATTTTACCTTGTTCACTGTAGGGCGCTGTTTCATTGTACTGTATTTAATGTCGGGCTGTGTTTTATTTTACATTGTTCACTGTAGGGCACTGATTCATTGTACCGTATTTAATGTCGGGCTCTGTTTAATTTTACATTGTTGCTGGTAGGGCACTGATTCATTGTACCGTATTTAATGTCGGGCTGTGTTTAATTTTACATTGTTCACTGTAGGGCACTGTTTCGTTGTACCGTATTTAATGTCGGGTTCTGTTTAATTTTACCTTGTTCAGTGTAGGGCACTGTAACATTGTACCGTATTTAATGTCGGGCTCTGTTTAATTTTACCTTGTTCAGTGTAGGGCACTGTTTCATTGTACCGTAATTACTGTCGAGCTGTGTTTAATTGTACATTGTTCACTGTAGGGCACTGTTTCATTGTACCGTACTTAATGTCGGGCTGTGTTTAATTGTACATTGTTCATTGTAGGGCACTGTTTCATTGTACCGTATTTAATGTCGGGCTGTGTTTAATTTTACATTGTTCAGTGTAGGGCACTGTTTCACTGTACCGTATTAATGTCGGACTCTGTTTAATTTTACATTGTTCAGTGTCGGGCACTGTTTCATTGTACCGTACTTAATGTCGGGCTGTGTTTAATTGTACATTGTTCATTGTAGGGCACTGTTTCATTGTACCGTATTTAATGTCGGGCTGTGTTTAATTTTACATTGTTGCTGGTAGGGCACTGATTCATTGTACCGTAATTAATGTCGGGCTGTGTTTAATTTTACATTGTTCACTGTAGGGCACTGTTTCGTTGTACCGTATTTAATGTCGGGTTCTGTTTAATTTTACCTTGTTCAGTGTAGGGCACTGTAACATTGTACCGTATGTAATGTCGGGCTCTGTTTAATTATACCTTGTTCAGTGTAGGGCACTGTTTCATTGTACCGTATTTACTGTCGAGCTGTGTTTAATTGTACATTGTTCACTGTAGGGCACTGTTTCATTGTACCGTACTTAATGTCGGGCTGTGTTTAATTGTACATTGTTCATTGTAGGGCACTGTTTCATTGTACCGTATTTAATGTCGGGCTGTGTTTAATTTTACCTTGTTCAGTGTAGGGCACTGTTTCATTTTACCGTATTTAATGTCGGGCTGTGTTTAATTGTACATTGTTCACTGTCGGGCACTGTTTCATTGTCCCGTACTTAATGCCGGGCTTTGTTTAATATTACATTGTTAAGTGTAGGGCACTGTTTCATTGTACTGTATTTAATGTCGGGCTCTGTTTAATTTTGCCTTGTTCAGTGTAGGGCACTGTTTCATTGTACTGTATTTAATGTCGGGCTCTGTTTAATTTTACATTGTTCACTGTAGGGCACTGTTTCATTGTACCGTATTTAATGTCGGGCTGTGTTTAATTGTACATTGTTCACTGTAGGGCACTGTTTCATTGTACTGTATTTATTGTCGGGCTCTGTTTAATTTTACATTGTTCAGTGTAGGGCACTGTTTCATTGTACCGTATTTAATGTCGGGCTGTGTTTAATTGTACATTGTTCACTGTAGGGCACTGTTTCATTGTACCGTATTTAATGTCGGGCTCTGTTTAATTTTACCTTGTTCAGTGTAGGGCACTGTTTCATTTTACCGTATTTAATGTTGGGCTCTGTTTAATTTTACCTTGTTCACTGTCGGGCACTGTTTCATTGACCCGTATTTAATGTCGGGCTCCGTTTAATTTTACATTGTTCAGTGTAGGGCACTGTTTCATTGTACTGTATTTAATGTCGGGCTCTGATTAATTTTGCCTTGTTTACTGTAGGTCACTGTTTCATTGTACTGTATTTAATGTCGGGCTGTGTTTAATTTTACATTGTTCAGTGTAGGGCACTGATTCATTGTACTGTATTTAATGTCGGGCTGTGTTTAATTTTACCTTGTTCAGTGTAGGGCACTGTTTCATTGTACCGTATTTAATGTCGGGCTGTGTTTAAGTTTACATTGTTCAGTGTCGGGCACTGATTCATTGTACTGTATTTAATGTCGGGCGGTGTTTAATTTTACATTGTTCAGTGTAGGGCACTGTTTCACTGTACCGTATTTAATGTCGGGCTCTGTTTAATTTTACATTGTTCAGTGTAGGGCACTGATTCATTGCACCGTATTTAATGTCGGGCTCTGTTTAATTTTACATTGTTCAGTGTAGGGCACTGTTTCATTGTACTGTATTTAATGTCGGGCTGTGTTTAATTTTACATTCTTCACTGTAGGGCATTGTTTCATTGTCCCGTATTTAATGTCGGGCTCTGATTAATTTTACATTGTTCAGTGTAGGGCACTGTTTCATTGTACTGTATTTAATGTCGGGCTCTGTTAATTTTACATTGCTAACTGTAGGGCACTGTTTCATTGTACTGTATTTAATGTCCGGCTCTGTTTAATTTTACATTGTTCAATGTAGGGCACTGTTTTACCGTATTTCATGTCGGGCTGTGTTTAATTGTACATTGTTCACTGTAGGGCACTGTTTCATTGTACCGTATTTAGTGTCGGGCTGTGTTTAATTGTACATTGTTCACTGTAGGGCACTGATTCATTGTACTGTATTTAATGTCGGGCTCTGTTTAATTTTACCTTGTTCAGTGTAGGGCACTGTTTCATTGTACCGTATTTAATGTCGGGCTGTGTTTAAGTTTACATTGTTCAGTGTAGGGCACTGATTCATTGTACTGTATTTAATGTCGGGCTGTGTTTAATTTTACATTGTTCAGTGTAGGGCACTGTTTCACTGTACCGTATTTAATGTCGGGCTCTGTTTAATTTTACATTGTTCAGTGTATGGCACTGTTTCATTGATCTGTATTTAATGTCGGGCTGTGTTTAATTTTACATTGTTCACTGTAGTGCACTGTTTCGTTGTACCGTATTTAATGTCGGGCTCTGTTTAATTTTACATTGTTCAGTGTAGGGCACTCTTTCATTGTACCGTATTTAATGTCGGGCTGTGTTTAATTTTACCTTGTTCAGTGTAGGGCACTGTTTCATTTTACCGTATTTAATGTAGGGCTGTTTTTAATTGTACATTGTTCACTGTAGGGCACTGTTTCATTGTACCGTATTTAATGTCGGGCTATGTTTAATTTTACCTTGTTCACTGTAGGTCACTGTTTCATTGTACTGGTTTTAATGTCGGGCTGTGTTTAATTTTACCTTGTTCAGTGTAGGGCACTGTTTCATTGTACCGTATTTAATGTCGGGCTCTGTTTAATTTTACATTGTTCAGTGTAGGGCACTGTTTCATTGTACTGGTTTTAATGTCGGGATGTGTTTCATTTTACATTCTTCACTGTAGGGCATTGTTTCATTGTGGTGTATTTAATGTCGGGCTCTGTTTAATTTTGCGTTGTTTACTGTAGGTCACTGTTTCATTGTACTGTATTGAATGCCGGGCTGTGTATTAATTTTACATTGTTCAGTGTAGGGCACTGATTCATTGTACCGTATTTAATGTCGAGCTGTGTTTAAGTTTACATTGTTCAGTGTAGGGCACTGATTCATTGTACTGTATTTAATGTCGGGCTGTGTTTAATTTTACATTGTTCAGTGTAGGGCACTGTTTCACTGTACCGTATTTAATGTCAGGCTCTGTTTAATTTTACATTGTTCAGTGTAGTGCTCTGTTTCATTGTACCGTATTTAATGTCGGGCTGTGTTTTATTTTACATTCTTCACTGTAGGGCATTGTTTCATTGTGCTGTATTTAATGTCGGGCTGTGTTTAATTGTACACTGTTCACTGTCGGCACTGTTTCATTGTCCCGTATTTAATGTCGGGCTGTGTTTAAGTTTACATTGTTCAGTGTAGGGCACAGATTCATTGTATTGTATTTAGTGTCGGGCTGTGTTTAATTTTACATTGTTCAGTGTAGGGCACTGTTTCACTGTACCGTATTAATGTCGGACTCTGTTTAATTTTACATTGTTCAGTGTAGGGCACTGTTTCATTGTACCGTATTTAATGTCGGGCTGTGTTTTATTTTACATTGTTCAGTGTACGGCACTGATTCATTGTACCGTATTTAATGTCGGGCTCTGTTTAATTTTGCCTTGTTTACTGTAGGTCACTGTTTCACTGTACTGTATTTAATTTCGGGCTCTGTTTAATTTTACCTTGTTCAGTGTAGGGCACTGTTTCATTGTACCGTATTTAATGTCGGGCTCTGTTTAATTTTACCTTGTTCAGTGTAGGGCACTGTTTCATTTTACCGTATTTAATGTCGGGCTGTGTTTAATTTTACATTGTTCACTGTAGGGCATTGTTTCATTGTGCTGTATTTAATGTTGGGCTCTGTTTAATTTTACCTTGTTCACTGTCGAGCACTGTTTCATTGACCCGTATTTAATGTCGGGCTCTGTTTAATTTTACATTGTTCAGTGGAGGGCACTGTTTCATTGTACTGTATTTAATTTCGGGCTCTGTTTAATTTTGCCTTGTTTACTGTAGGTCACTGTTTCATTGTACTGTATTTAATGCCCGGCTCTGTTTAATTTTACCTTGTTCAGTGTAGGGCACTGTTTCATTGTACCATATTTAATGTCGGGCTGTGTTTAAGTTTACATTGTTCAGTGTAGGGCACTGATTCATTGTACTGTATTTAATGTCGGGCTGTGTTTAATTTTACATTGTTCAGTGTAGGGCACTGTTTCACTGTACCGTATTTAATGTCGGGCTCTGTTTAATTTTACATTGTTCAGTGTAGGGCACTGTTTCATTGTACCGTATTTAATGTCGGGCTCTGTTTAATTTTACATTCTTCACTGTAGGGCATTGTTTCATTGTACTGTATTTAATGTCGGGCTCTGTTTAATTTTACATTGTTCACTGTAGGGCACTGTTTCATTGTACCGTATTTAATGTCGGGCTGTGTTTAATTGTACATTGTTCACTGTAGGGCACAGTTTCATTGTACCGTATTTAATGTCGGGCTGTGTTTAATTGTACATTGTTCACTGTAGGGGACTGTTTCATTGTACTGTATTTAATGTCGGGCTCTGTTTAATTTTACCTGGTTCAGTGTAGGGAACTGTTTCATTGTACCGTATTTAATGTCGGGCTGTGTTTAATTTTACATTGTTCACTGTAGGGCATTGTTTCATTGTACTGTATTTAATGTCGGGCTCTGTTTAATTTTACATTGTTCAGTGTAGGGCACTGTTTCATTGTACCGTATTTAATGTCGGGCTCTGTTTAATTTTACATTGTTCAGTGTAGGGCACTGTTTCATTGTACCGTATTTAATGTCGGGCTGTGTTTAATTGTACATTGTTCACAGTAGGGCACTGTTTCATTGTACCGTATTTAATGTCGGGCTCTGTTTAATTTTACAGTCTTCACTGTAGGGCACTGTTTCATTGTACCGTATTTACTGTCGGGCTGTGTTTAATTGTACATTGTTCACTGTAGGGCACTGTTTCATTGTACCGTATTTATTGTCGGGCTGTGTTTAATTGTACATTGTTCACTGTAGGGCACTGTTTAATTTTACTGTATTTAATGTCGGGCTCTGTTTAATTTTACCTTGTTCAGTGTAGGGCACTGTTTCATTGTACCGTATTTAATGTCGGGCTGTGTTTAATTTTACATTGTTCAGTGTAGGGCACTCTTTCATTGTACCGTATTTAATGTCGGGCTGTGTTTAATTGTACATTGTTCACTGAAGGGCACTGTTTCATTGTACCGTATTTATTGTCGGGCTGTGTTTAATTGTGCATTGTTTACTGTAGGGCACTGTTTCATTGTACCGCATTTAATGTCGGGCTGTGTTTAATTTTACCTTGCTCAGTGGAGGGCGCTGTTACATTGTACTGTATTTAATGTCGTGCTCTGTTTAATTTTACATTGTTCACTGTAGGTCACTGTTTCATTGTACTGGTTTTAATGTCGGGCTGTGTTTAATTGTACATTCTTCACTGTAGGGCATTGTTTCATTGTACTGTATTTAATGTAGGGCTCTGTTTAATTTTGCCTTGTTTACTGTAGGTCACTGTTTCACTGTACTGTATTTAATGTCGGGCTCTGTTTAATTTTACCTTGTTCAGTGTAGGGCACTGTTTCATTGTACCCTATTTAATGTCGGGCTCTGTTTAATTTTACCTTGTTCAGTGTAGGGCACTGTTTCATTTTACCGTATTTAATGTCGGGCTGTGTTTAATTTTACATTGTTCACTGTAGGGCATTGTTTCATTGTGCTGTATTTAATGTTGGGCTCTGTTTAATTTTACCTTGTTCACTGTCGGGCACTGTTTCATTGACCCGTATTTAATGTCGGGCTGTGTTTAATTTTACATTGTTCACTGTAGGGCATTGTTTCATTGTGCTGTATTTAATGTTGGGCTCTGTTTAATTTTACCTTGTTCAGTGCAGGGCACTGTTTCATTGTACTGTATTTAATGTTGGGCTCTGTTTAATTTTACATTGTTCAGTGGAGGGCACTGTTTCATTGTACTGTATTTAATTTCGGGCTCTGTTTAATTTTACCTGGTTCAGTGTAGGGAACTGTTTCATTGTACCGTATTTAATGTCGGGCTGTGTTTAATTTTACATTGTTCAGTGTAGGGCACTGATTCATTGTACCGTATTTAATGTCGAGCTCTGTTTAATGCTACATTGTTCAGTGTAGGGCACTGTTTCATTGTACTGTATTTAATGTCGGGCTGTGTTTAATTTCACATTGTTCACTGTAGGGCACTGTTTCATTGTACTGTATTTAATGCCCGGCTCTGTTTAATTTTACCTTGTTCAGTGTAGGGCACTGTTTCATTGTACCGTATTTAATGTCGGGCTGTGTTTAAGTTTACATTGTTCAGTGTAGGGCACTGATTCATTGTACTGTATTTAATGTCGGGCTGTGTTTAATTTTACATTGTTCAGTGTAGGGCACTGTTTCACTGTACCGTATTTAATGTCGGGCTCTGTTTAATTTTACATTGTTCAGTGAAGGGCACTGTTTCATTGTACCGTATTTAATGTCGGGCTCTGTTTAATTTTACATTCTTCACTGTAGGGCATTGTTTCATTGTACTGTATTTAATGTCGGGCTCTGTTTAATTTTACATTGTTCACTGTAGGGCACTGTTTCATTGTACCGTATTTAATGTCGGGCTGTGTTTAATTGTACATTGTTCACTGTAGGGCACAGTTTCATTGTACCGTATTTAGTGTCGGTCTGTGTTTAATTGTACATTGTTCACTGTAGGGGACTGTTTCATTGTACTGTATTTAATGTCAGGCTCTGTTTAATTTTACCTGGTTCAGTGTAGGGAACTGTTTCATTGTACCGTATTTAATGTCGGGCTGTGTTTAATTTTACATTGTTCAGTGTAGGGCACTGTTTCATTGTACCGTATTTAATGTCGGGCTGTGTTTAATTTTACATTTTTCACTGTAGGTCACTGTTTCATTGTACTGTATTTAATGTCGGGCTGTGTTTAATTTTACATTGTTCAGCGTAGGGCACTGTTTCACTGTACCGTATTTAATGTCGGGCTCTGTTTAATTTTACATTGTTCAGTGTAGGGCACTGTTTCATTGTACCGTATTTAATGTCGGGCTGTGTTTAATTGTACATTGTTCACAGTAGGGCACTGTTTCATTGTACTGTATTTAATGTCGGGCTATGTTTAATTGTACATTGTTCACTGTAGGGCACAGTTTCATTGTACCGTATTTAGTGTCGGTCTGTGTTTAATTGTACATTGTTCACTGTAGGGGACTGTTTCATTGTACTGTATTTAATGTCAGGCTCTGTTTAATTTTACCTGGTTCAGTGTAGGGAACTGTTTCATTGTACCGTATTTAATGTCGGGCTGTGTTTAATTTTACATTGTTCAGTGTAGGGCACTGTTTCATTGTACCGTATTTAATGTCGGGCTGTGTTTAATTTTACATTTTTCACTGTAGGTCACTGTTTCATTGTACTGTATTTAATGTCGGGCTGTGTTTAATTTTACATTGTTCAGCGTAGGGCACTGTTTCACTGTACCGTATTTAATGTCGGGCTCTGTTTAATTTTACATTGTTCAGTGTAGGGCCCTGTTTCATTGTACCGTATTTAATGTCGGGCTCTGTTTAATTTTACAGTCTTCACTGTAGGGCATTGTTTCATTGTGCTGTATTTAATGTTGGGCTCTGTTTAATTTTACCTTGTTCACTGTCTGGCACTGTTTCATTGTCCCGTATTTAATGTCGGGCTGTGTTTAAGTTTACATTGTTCAGGGGAGGGCACAGATTCATTGTATTGTATTTAGTGTCGGGCTGTGTTTAATTTTACATTGTTCAGTGTAGGGCACTGTTTCACTGTACCGTATTAATGTCGGACTCTGTTTAATTTTACATTGTTCAGTGTAGGGCACTGTTTCATTGTACCGTATTTAATGTCGGGCTGTGTTTTATTTTACCTTGTTCACTGTAGGGCGCTGTTTCATTGTACTGTATTTAATGTCGGGCTGTGTTTTATTTTACATTGTTCACTGTAGGGCACTGATTCATTGTACCGTATTTAATGTCGGGCTCTGTTTAATTTTACATTGTTGCTGGTAGGGCACTGATTCATTGTACCGTATTTAATGTCGGGCTGTGTTTAATTTTACATTGTTCACTGTAGGGCACTGTTTCGTTGTACCGTATTTAATGTCGGGTTCTGTTTAATTTTACCTTGTTCAGTGTAGGGCACTGTAACATTGTACCGTATTTAATGTCGGGCTCTGTTTAATTTTACCTTGTTCAGTGTAGGGCACTGTTTCATTGCACCGTAATTACTGTCGAGCTGTGTTTAATTGTACATTGTTCACTGTAGGGCACTGTTTCATTGTACCGTACTTAATGTCGGGCTGTGTTTAATTGTACATTGTTCATTGTAGGGCACTGTTTCATTGTACCGTATTTAATGTCGGGCTGTGTTTAATTTTACATTGTTCAGTGTAGGGCACTGTTTCACCGTACCGTATTAATGTCGGACTCTGTTTAATTTTACATTGTTCAGTGTCGGGCACTGTTTCATTGTACCGTATTTAATGTCGGGCTGTGTTTTATTTTACATTGTTCACTGTAGGGCACTGATTCATTGTACCGTATTTAATGTCGGGCTCTGTTTAATTTTACATTGTTGCTGGTAGGGCACTGATTCATTGTACCGTAATTAATGTCGGGCTGTGTTTAATTTTACATTGTTCACTGTAGGGCACTGTTTCGTTGTACCGTATTTAATGTCGGGTTCTGTTTAATTTTACCTTGTTCAGTGTAGGGCACTGTAACATTGTACCGTATGTAATGTCGGGCTCTGTTTAATTTTACCTTGTTCAGTGTAGGGCACTGTTTCATTGTACCGTATTTAATGTCGAGCTGTGTTTAATTGTACATTGTTCACTGTAGGGCACTGTTTCATTGTACCGTACTTAATGTCGGGCTGTGTTTAATTGTACATTGTTCATTGTAGGGCACTGTTTCATTGTACCGTATTTAATGTCGGGCTGTGTTTAATTTTACCTTGTTCAGTGTAGGGCACTGTTTCATTTTACCGTATTTAATGTCGGGCTGTGTTTAATTGTACATTGTTCACTGTCGGGCACTGTTTCATTGTCCCGTACTTAATGTCGGGCTTTGTTTAATGTTACATTGTTAAGTGTAGGGCACTGTTTCATTGTACTGTATTTAATGTCGGGCTCTGTTTAATTTTGCCTTGTTCAGTGTAGGGCACTGTTTCATTGTACTGTATTTAATGTCGGGCTCTGTTTAATTTTACATTGTTCACTGTAGGGCACTGTTTCATTGTACCGTATTTAATGTCGGGCTGTGTTTAATTGTACATTGTTCACTGTAGGGCACTGTTTCATTGTACTGTATTTAATGTCGGGCTCTGTTTAATTTTACATTGTTCAGTGTAGGGCACTGTTTCATTGTACCGTATTTAATGTCGGGCTGTGTTTAATTGTGCATTGTTCACTGTAGGGCACTGTTTCATTGTACCGTATTTAATGTCGGGCTCTGTTTAATTTTACCTTGTTCAGTGTAGGGCACTGTTTCATTTTACCGTATTTAATGTTGGGCTCTGTTTAATTTTACCTTGTTCACTGTCGGGCACTGTTTCATTGACCCGTATTTAATGTCGGGCTCCGTTTAATTTTACATTGTTCAGTGTAGGGCACTGTTTCATTGTACTGTATTTAATGTCGGGCTCTGATTAATTTTGCCTTGTTTACTGTAGGTCACTGTTTCATTGTACTGTATTTAATGTCGGGCTGTGTTTAATTTTACATTGTTCAGTGTAGGGCACTGATTCATTGTACTGTATTTAATGTCGGGCTGTGTTTAATTTTACCTTGTTCAGTGTAGGGCACTGTTTCATTGTACCGTATTTAATGTCGGGCTGTGTTTAAGTTTACATTGTTCAGTGTCGGGCACTGATTCATTGTACTGTATTTAATGTCGGGCGGTGTTTAATTTTACATTGTTCAGTGTAGGGCACTGTTTCACTGTACCGTATTTAATGTCGGGCTCTGTTTAATTTTACATTGTTCAGTGTAGGGCACTGATTCATTGCACCGTATTTAATGTCGGGCTCTGTTTAATTTTACATTGTTCACTGTCGGGCACTGTTTCATTGTCCCGTATTTAATGTCGGGCTCTGATTAATTTTACATTGTTCAGTGTAGGGCACTGTTTCATTGTACTGTATTTAATGTCGGGCTCTGTTAATTTTACATTGCTAACTGTCTGGCACTGTTTCATTGTCCCGTATTTAATGTCGGGCTGTGTTTAAGTTTACATTGTTCAGTGTAGGGCACAGATTCATTGTATTGTATTTAGTGTCGGGCTGTGTTTAATTTTACATTGTTCAGTGTAGGGCACTGTTTCACTGTACCGTATTAATGTCGGGCTCTGTTTAATTGTACATTGTTCACAGTAGGGCACTGTTTCATTGTACCGTATTTAATGTCGGGCTGTGTTTAAGTTTACATTGTTCAGTGTAGGGCACTGTTTCATTGTACCGTATTTAATGTCGGGCTCTGTTTAATTTTACAGTCTTCACTGTAGGGCACTGTTTCATTGTACCGTATTTACTGTCGGGCTGTGTTTAATTGTACATTGTTCACTGTAGGGCACTGTTTCATTGTACCGTATTTATTGTCGGGCTGTGTTTAATTGTACATTGTTCACTGTAGGGCACTGTTTAATTTTACTGTATTTAATGTCGGGCTCTGTTTAATTTTACCTTGTTCAGTGTAGGGCACTGTTTCATTGTACCGTATTTAATGTCGGGCTGTGTTTAATTTTACATTGTTCAGTGTAGGGCACTCTTTCATTGTACCGTATTTAATGTCGGGCTGTGTTTAATTGTACATTGTTCACTGAAGGGCACTGTTTCATTGTACCGTATTTATTGTCGGGCTGTGTTTAATTGTGCATTGTTTACTGTAGGGCACTGTTTCATTGTACCGCATTTAATGTCGGGCTGTGTTTAATTTTACCTTGCTCAGTGGAGGGCGCTGTTACATTGTACTGTATTTAATGTCGTGCTCTGTTTAATTTTACATTGTTCACTGTAGGTCACTGTTTCATTGTACTGGTTTTAATGTCGGGCTGTGTTTAATTGTACATTCTTCACTGTAGGGCATTGTTTCATTGTACTGTATTTAATGTAGGGCTCTGTTTAATTTTGCCTTGTTTACTGTAGGTCACTGTTTCACTGTACTGTATTTAATGTCGGGCTCTGTTTAATTTTACCTTGTTCAGTGTAGGGCACTGTTTCATTGTACCGTATTTAATGTCGGGCTCTGTTTAATTTTACCTTGTTCAGTGTAGGGCACTGTTTCATTTTACCGTATTTAATGTCGGGCTGTGTTTAATTTTACATTGTTCACTGTAGGGCATTGTTTCATTGTGCTGTATTTAATGTTGGGCTCTGTTTAATTTTACCTTGTTCACTGTCGGGCACTGTTTCATTGACCCGTATTTAATGTCGGGCTGTGTTTAATTTTACATTGTTCACTGTAGGGCATTGTTTCATTGTGCTGTATTTAATGTTGGGCTCTGTTTAATTTTACCTTGTTCAGTGCAGGGCACTGTTTCATTGTACTGTATTTAATGTTGGGCTCTGTTTAATTTTACATTGTTCAGTGGAGGGCACTGTTTCATTGTACTGTATTTAATTTCGGGCTCTGTTTAATTTTGCCTTGTTTACTGTAGGTCACTGTTTCATTGTACTGTATTTAATGTCGGGCTGTGTTTAATTTTACATTGTTCAGTGTAGGGCACTGATTCATTGTACCGTATTTAATGTCGGGCTCTGTTTAATGCTACATTGTTCAGTGTAGGGCACTGTTTCATTGTACTGTATTTAATGTCGGGCTGTGTTTAATTTCACATTGTTCACTGTAGGGCACTGTTTCATTGTACTGTATTTAATGCCCGGCTCTGTTTAATTTTACCTTGTTCAGTGTAGGGCACTGTTTCATTGTACCGTATTTAATGTCGGGCTGTGTTTAAGTTTACATTGTTCAGTGTAGGGCACTGATTCATTGTACTGTATTTAATGTCGGGCTGTGTTTAATTTTACATTGTTCAGTGTAGGGCACTGTTTCACTGTACCGTATTTAATGTCGGGCTCTGTTTAATTTTACATTGTTCAGTGAAGGGCACTGTTTCATTGTACCGTATTTAATGTCGGGCTCTGTTTAATTTTACATTCTTCACTGTAGGGCATTGTTTCATTGTACTGTATTTAATGTCGGGCTCTGTTTAATTTTACATTGTTCACTGTAGGGCACTGTTTCATTGTACCGTATTTAATGTCGGGCTGTGTTTAATTGTACATTGTTCACTGTAGGGCACAGTTTCATTGTACCGTATTTAGTGTCGGGCTGTGTTTAATTGTACATTGTTCACTGTAGGGGACTGTTTCATTGTACTGTATTTAATGTCAGGCTCTGTTTAATTTTACCTGGTTCAGTGTAGGGAACTGTTTCATTGTACCGTATTTAATGTCGGGCTGTGTTTAATTTTACATTGTTCAGTGTAGGGCACTGTTTCATTGTACCGTATTTAATGTCGGGCTCTGTTTAATTTTACCTTGTTCAGTGTAGGGCACTGTTTCATTTTACCGTATTTAATGTTGGGCTCTGTTTAATTTTACCTTGTTCACTGTCGGGCACTGTTTCATTGACCCGTATTTAATGTCGGGCTCCGTTTAATTTTACATTGTTCAGTGTAGGGCACTGTTTCATTGTACTGTATTTAATGTCGGGCTCTGATTAATTTTGCCTTGTTTACTGTAGGTCACTGTTTCATTGTACTGTATTTAATGTCGGGCTGTGTTTAATTTTACATTGTTCAGTGTAGGGCACTGATTCATTGTACTGTATTTAATGTCGGGCTGTGTTTAATTTTACCTTGTTCAGTGTAGGGCACTGTTTCATTGTACCGTATTTAATGTCGGGCTGTGTTTAAGTTTACATTGTTCAGTGTCGGGCACTGATTCATTGTACTGTATTTAATGTCGGGCGGTGTTTAATTTTACATTGTTCAGTGTAGGGCACTGTTTCACTGTACCGTATTTAATGTCGGGCTCTTTTTAATTTTACATTGTTCAGTGTAGGGCACTGATTCATTGCACCGTATTTAATGTCGGGCTCTGTTTAATTTTACATTGTTCAGTGTAGGGCACTGTTTCATTGTACTGTATTTAATGTCGGGCTGTGTTTAATTTTACATTCTTCACTGTAGGGCATTGTTTCATTGTGCTGTATTTAATGTTGGGCTCTGTTTAATTTTACCTTGTTCACTGTCGGGCACTGTTTCATTGTCCCGTATTTAATGTCGGGCTCTGATTAATTTTACATTGTTCAGTGTAGGGCACTGTTTCATTGTACTGTATTTCATGTCGGGCTCTGTTAATTTTACATTGCTAACTGTAGGGCACTGTTTCATTGTACTGTATTTAATGTCCGGCTCTGTTTAATTTTACATTGTTCAATGTAGGGCACTGTTTTACCGTATTTCATGTCGGGCTGTGTTTAATTGTACATTGTTCACTGTAGGGCACTGTTTCATTGTACCGTATTTAGTGTCGGGCTGTGTTTAATTGTACATTGTTCACTGTAGGGCACTGATTCATTGTACTGTATTTAATGTCGGGCTGTGTTTAATTGTACATTGTTCACTGTAGGGCACTGTTTCATTGTACCGTATTTAGTGTCGGGCTGTGTTTAATTTTACATTGTTCAGTGTAGGGCACTGTTTCACTGTACCGTATTAATGTCGGACTCAGTTTAATTTTACATTGTTCAGTGTAGGGCACTGTTTCATTGTACCGTATTTAATGTCGGGCTGTGTTTTATTTTACATTGTTCAGTGTAGGTCACTGATTCATTGTACCGTATTTAATGTCGGGCTCTGTTTAATTTTGCATTGTTGCTGGTAGGGCACTGATTCATTGTACCGTATTTCATGTCGGGCTGTGTTTAATTGTACATTGTTCACTGTAGGGCACTGTTTCATTGTACCGTATTTAGTGTCGGGCTGTGTTTATTTGTACATTGTTCACTGTAGGGCACTGATTCATTGTACTGTATTTAATGTCGGGCTCTGTTTAATTTTACCTTGTTCAGTGTAGGGCACTGTTTCATTGTACCGTATTTAATGTCGGGCTGTGTTTAAGTTTACATTGTTCAGTGTAGGGCACTGATTCATTGTACTGTATTTAATGTCGGGCTGTGTTTAATTTTACATTGTTCAGTGTAGGGCACTGTTTCACTGTACCGTATTTAATGTCGGGCTCTGTTTAATTTTACATTGTTCAGTGTATGGCACTGTTTCATTGTACCGTATTTAATGTCGGGCTGTGTTTAATTTTACATTGTTCACTGTAGTGCACTGTTTCGTTGTACCGTATTTAATGTCGGGCTCTGTTTAATTTTACATTGTTCAGTGTAGGGCACTCTTTCATTGTACCGTATTTAATGTCGGGCTGTGTTTAATTTTACCTTGTTCAGTGTAGGGCACTGTTTCATTTTACCGTATTTAATGTAGGGCTGTTTTTAATTGTACATTGTTCACTGTAGGGCACTGTTTCATTGTACCGTATTTAATGTCGGGCTATGTTTAATTTTACATTGTTCACTGTAGGTCACTGTTTCATTGTACTGGTTTTAATGTCGGGCTGTGTTTCATTTTACATTCTTCACTGTAGGGCATTGTTTCATTGTGGTGTATTTAATGTCGGGCTCTGTTTAATTTTGCGTTGTTTACTGTAGGTCACTGTTTCATTGTACTGTATTGAATGCCGGGCTGTGTATTAATTTTACATTGTTCAGTGTAGGGCACTGATTCATTGTACCGTATTTAATGTCGAGCTGTGTTTAAGTTTACATTGTTCAGTGTAGGGCACTGATTCATTGTACTGTATTTAATGTCGGGCTGTGTTTAATTTTACATTGTTCAGTGTAGGGCACTGTTTCACTGTACCGTATTTAATGTCAGGCTCTGTTTAATTTTACATTGTTCAGTGTAGTGCTCTGTTTCATTGTACCGTATTTAATGTCGGGCTGTGTTTTATTTTACATTCTTCACTGTAGGGCATTGTTTCATTGTGCTGTATTTAATGTCGGGCTGTGTTTAATTGTACACTGTTCACTGTCGGCACTGTTTCATTGTCCCGTATTTAATGTCGGGCTGTGTTTAAGTTTACATTGTTCAGTGTAGGGCACAGATTCATTGTATTGTATTTAGTGTCGGGCTGTGTTTAATTTTACATTGTTCAGTGTAGGGCACTGTTTCACTGTACCGTATTAATGTCGGACTCTGTTTAATTTTACATTGTTCAGTGTAGGGCACTGTTTCATTGTACCGTATTTAATGTCGGGCTGTGTTTTATTTTACATTGTTCAGTGTACGGCACTGATTCATTGTACCGTATTTAATGTCGGGCTCTGTTTAATTTTGCATTGTTGCTGGTAGGGCACTGATTCATTGTACCGTATTTAATGTCGGGCTGTGTTTAATTTTACATTGTTCACTGTAGGGCACTGTTTCACTGTACCGTATTTAATGTCGGGTTCTGTTTAATTTTACCTTGTTCAGTGTAGGGCACTGTAACATTGAACCGTATTTAATGTCGGGCTCTGTTTAATTTTACCTTGTTCAGTGTAGGGCACTGTTTCATTGTACCGTATTTACTGTCGGGCTGTGTTTAATTGTACATTGTTCACTGTAGGGCACTGTTTCATTGTACCGTATTTAATGTCGGGCTGTGTTTAATTGTACATTGTTCACTGTAGGGCACTGTTTCATTGTACCGTATTTAATGTCGGGCTGTGTTTAATTTTACATTGTTCAGTGTAGGGCACTGTTTCATTGTACCGTATTTAATGTCGGGCTGTGTTTTATTTTACATTGTTCAGTGTACGGTACTGTTTCACTGTACCGTATTTAATGTCGGGTTCTGTTTAATTTTACCTTGTTCAGTGTAGGGCACTGTAACATTGTACCGTATTTAATGTCGGGCTCTGTTTAATTTTACCTTGTTCAGAGTAGGGCACTGTTTCATTGTACCGTATTTACTGTCGGGCTGTGTTTAATTGTACATTGTTCACTGTAGGGCACTGTTTCATTGTACCGTATTTAATGTCGGGCTGTGTTTAATTGTACATTGTTCACTGTAGGGCACTGTTTCATTGTACCGTATTTAATGTCGGGCTGTGTTTAATGTTACCTTGTTCAGTGTAGGGCACTGTTTCATTTTACCGTATTTAATGTCGGGCTGTGTTTAATTGTACATTGTTCACTGTATGGCACTGTTTCACTGTACCGTATTTAATGTCGGGCTGTGTTTAATTTTACATTGTTCAGTGTAGGGCACTGATTCATTGCACCGTATTTAATGTCGGGCTCTGTTTAATTTTACATTGTTCAGTGTAGGGCACTGTTTCATTGTACTGTATTTAATGTCCGGCTCTGTTTAATTTTACATTGTTCACTGTAGGGCACTGATTCATTGTACTGTATTTAATGTCGGGCTCTGTTTAATTTTACCTTGTTCAGTGTAGGGCACTGTTTCATTGTACCGTATTTAATGTCGGGCTGTGTTTAAGTTTACATTGTTCAGTGTAGGGCACTGATTCATTGTACTGTATTTAATGTCGGGCTGTGTTTAATTTTACATTGTTCAGTGTAGGGCACTGTTTTACTGTACCGTATTTAATGTCGGGCTCTGTTTAATTTTACATTGTTCAGTGTATGGCACTATTTCATTGTACCGTATTTAATGTCGGGCTGTGTTTAATTTTACATTGTTCACTGTAGGGCACTGTTTCGTTGTACCGTATTTAATGTCGGGCTCTGTTTAATTTTAAATTGCTCAGTGTAGGGCACTCTTTCATTGTACCGTATTTAATGTCGGGCTGTGTTTAATTTTACATTGTTCACTGTAGGGCACTGTTTCATTGTACCGTATTTAATGTCGGGCTATGTTTAATTTTACATTGTTCACTGTAGGTCACTGTTTCATTGTCCCGTATTTAATGTCGGGCTCTGATTAATTTTACATTGTTCAGTGTAGGGCACTGTTTCATTGTACTACATTTAATGTCGGGCTCTGTTTAATTTTGCCTTGTTTACTTTAGGTCACTGTTTCATTGTACTGTATTTAATGTCGGGCTCTGTTAATTTTACATTGTTAACTGTAGGGCACTGTTTCATTGTACTGTATTTAATGTCCGGCTCTGTTTAATTTTACATTGTTCACTGTAGGGCACTGATTCATTGTACTGTATTTAATGTCGGGCTCTGTTTAATTTTACCTTGTTCAGTGTAGGGCACTGTTTCATTGTACCGTATTTAATGTCGGGCTGTGTTTAAGTTTACATTGTTCAGTGTAGGGCACTGATTCATTGTACTGTATTTAATGTCGGGCTGTGTTTAATTTTACATTGTTCAGTGTAGGGCACTGTTTTACTGTACCGTATTTAATGTCGGGCTCTGTTTAATTTTACATTGTTCAGTGTATGGCACTATTTCATTGTACCGTATTTAATGTCGGGCTGTGTTTAATTTTACATTGTTCACTGTAGGGCACTGTTTCGTTGTACCGTATTTAATGTCGGGCTCTGTTTAATTTTAAATTGCTCAGTGTAGGGCACTCTTTCATTGTACCGTATTTAATGTCGGGCTGTGTTTAATTTTACATTGTTCACTGTAGGGCACTGTTTCATTGTACCGTATTTAATGTCGGGCTATGTTTAATTTTACATTGTTCACTGTAGGTCACTGTTTCATTGTACTGGTTTTAATGTCGGGCTGTGTTTAATTTTACATTGTTCAGTGCAGGGCACTGTTTCACTGTACCGTATTTAATGTCGGGCTATGTTTAATTTTACATTGTTCAGTGTAGGGCACTCTTTCATTGTACCGTATTTAATGTCGGGCTGTGTTTAATTTTACCTTGTTCAGTGTAGGGCACTGTTTCATTTTACCGTATTTAATGTAGGGCTGTTTTTAATTGTACATTGTTCACTGTAGGGCACTGTTTCATTGTACTGTATTTAATGCCGGGCTGTGTTTAATTTTACATTGTTCAGTGTAGGGCACTGATTCATTGTACCGTATTTAATGTCGGGCTGTGTTTAAGTTTACCTTGTTCAGTGTAGGGCACTGATTCATTGTACTGTATTTAATGTCGGGCTGTGTTTAATTTTACATTGTTCAGTGTAGGGCACTGATTCATTGCACCGTATTTAATGTCGGGCTCTGTTTAATTTTACATTGTTCAGTGTAGGGCACTGTTTCATTGTACTGTATTTAATGTCGGGCTGTATTTAATTTTACATTCTTCACTGTAGGGCATTGTTTCATTGTGCTGTATTTAATGTTGGGCTCTGTTTAATATTACCTTGTTCACTGTCGGGCACTGTTTCATTGTCCCGTATTTAATGTCGGGCTCTGATTAATTTTACATTGTTCAGTGTAGGGCACTGTTTCATTGTACTGCATTTAATGTCGGGCTCTGTTTAATTTTGCCTTGTTTACTTTAGGTCACTGTTTCATTGTACTGTATTTAATGTCGGGCTCTGTTAATTTTACATTGTTAACTGTAGGGCACTGTTTCATTGTACTGTATTTAATGTCCGGCTCTGTTTAATTTTACATTGTTCACTGTAGGGCACTGATTCATTGTACTGTATTTAATGTCGGGCTCTGTTTAATTTTACCTTGTTCAGTGTAGGGCACTGTTTCATTGTACCGTATTTAATGTCGGGCTGTGTTTAAGTTTACATTGTTCAGTGTAGGGCACTGATTCATTGTACTGTATTTAATGTCGGGTTGTGTTTAATTTTACATTGTTCAGTGTAGGGCACTGTTTTACTGTACCGTATTTAATGTCGGGCTCTGTTTAATTTTACATTGTTCAGTGTATGGCACTGTTTCATTGTACCGTATTTAATGTCGGGCTGTGTTTAATTTTACATTGTTCACTGTAGGGCACTGTTTCGTTGTACCGTATTTAATGTCGGGCTCTGTTTAATTTTAAATTGCTCAGTGTAGGGCACTCTTTCATTGTACCGTATTTAATGTCGGGCTGTGTTTAATTTTACATTGTTCACTGTAGGGCACTGTTTCATTGTACCGTATTTAATGTCGGGCTATGTTTAATTTTACATTGTTCACTGTAGGTCACTGTTTCATTGTACTGGTTTTAATGTCGGGCTGTGTTTAATTTTACATTGTTCAGTGCAGGGCACTGTTTCACTGTACCGTATTTAATGTCGGGCTATGTTTAATTTTACATTGTTCACTGTCGGGCACTGTTTCATTGTACTGTATTTAATGTCGGGCTGTGTTTAATTTTACCTTGTTCAGTGTAGGGCACTGTTTCATTGTACCGCATTTAATGTCGGGCTATGTTTAATTTTACATTGTTCACTGTAGGTCACTGTTTCATTGTACTGGTTTTAATGTCGGGCTGTGTTTAATTTTACATTCTTCACTGTAGGGCATTGTTTCATTGTGGTGTATTTAATGTCGGGCTCTGTTTAATTTTGCGTTGTTTACTGTAGGTCACTGTTTCATCGTACTGTATTTAATGCCGGGCTGTGTTTAATTTTACATTGTTCAGTGTAGGGCACTGATTCATTGTACCGTATTTAATGTCGGGCTGTGTTTAAGTTTACATTGTTCAGTGTAGGGCACTGATTCATTGTACTGTATTTAATGTCGGGCTGTGTTTAATTTTACATTGTTCAGTGTAGGGCTCTGTTTCATTGTACCGTATTTAATGTCGGGCTGTGTTTTATTTTACATTCTTCACTGTAGGGCATTGTTTCATTATGCTGTATTTAATGTTGGGCACTGTTTAATTTTACCTTGTTCACTGTCTGGCACTGTTTCATTGTCCCGTATTTAATGTCGGGCTGTGTTGAAGTTTACATTGTTCAGTGTAGGGCACTGATTCATTGCACCGTATTTAATGTCGGGCTCTGTTTAATTTTACATTGTTCAGTGTAGGGCACTGATTCATTGTACTGTATTTAATGTCGGGCTCTGTTTAATTTTACCTTGTTCAGTGTAGGGCACTGTTTCATTGTACCGTATTTAATGTCGGGCTGTGTTTAAGTTTACATTGTTCAGTGTAGGGCACTGATTCATTGTACTGTATTTAATGTCGGGCTGTGTTTAATTTTACATTGTTCAGTGTTGGGCACTGTTTTACTGTACCGTATTTAATGTCGGGCTCTGTTTAATTTTACATTGTTCACTGTATGGAACTGTTTCATTGTACCGTATTTAATGTCGGGCTGTGTTTAATTTTACATTGTTCACTGTATGGCACTGTTTCGTTGTACCGTATTTAATGTCGGGCTCTGTTTAATTTTACATTGTTCAGTGTAGGGCACTCTTTCATTGTACCGTATTTAATGTCGGGCTGTGTTTAATTTTACCTTGTTCAGTGTAGGGCACTGTTTCATTTTACCGTATTTAATGTAGGGCTGTTTTTAATTGTACATTGTTCACTGTAGGGCACTGTTTCATTGTACTGTATTTAATGCCGGGCTGTGTTTAATTTTACATTGTTCAGTGTAGGGCACTGATTCATTGTACCGTATTTAATGTCGGGCTGTGTTTAAGTTTACCTTGTTCAGTGTAGGGCACTGATTCATTGTACTGTATTTAATGTCGGGCTGTGTTTAATTTTACATTGTTCAGTGTAGGGCTCTGTTTCATTGTACCGTATTTAATGTCGGGCTGTGTTTTATTTTACATTGTTCAGTGTAGGGCATTGTTTCATTATGCTGTATTTAATGTTGGGCTCTGTTTAATTTTACCTTGTTCACTGTCTGGCACTGTTTCATTGTCCCGTATTTAATGTCGGGCTGTGTTTAAGTTTACATTGTTCAGTGTAGGGCACAGATTCATTGTATTGTATTTAGTGTCGGGCTGTGTTTAATTTTACATTGTTCAGTGTAGGGCACTGTTTCATTGTAATGTATTTAATGTCGGGCTCTGTTTAATTTTGCCTTGTTTACTGTAGGGCACTGTTTCATTGTACCGTATTTAATGTCGGGCTCTGTTTAATTTTACCTTGTTCAGTGTAGGGCATTGTTTCATTGTACCGTATTTAATGTTGGGCTCTGTTTAATTTTATCTTGTTCACTGTCGGCCACTGTTTCATTGACCCGTATTTAATGTCGGGCTCTGTTTAATTTTACATTGTTCAGTGTAGGGCACTGTTTCATTGTACTGTATTTAATGTCGGGCTCTGATTAATTTTGCCTTGTTCAGTGTAGGGCACTGATTCATTGTACTGTATGTAATGTCGGGCTGTGTTTAATTTTACCTTGTTCAGTGTAGGGCACTGTTTCATTGTACCGTATTTAATGTCGGGCTGTGTTTAAGTTTACATTGTTCAGTGTAGGGCACTGATTCGTTGTACTGCATTTAATGTCGGGCTGTGTTTAATTTTACATTGTTCAGTGCAGGGCACTGTTTCACTGTACCGTATTTCATGTCGGGCTGTGTTTAATTTTACATTGTTCAGTGTAGGGCACTGATTCATTGCACCGTATTTAATGTCGGGCTCTGATTAATTTTGCCTTGTTCAGTGTAGGGCCTGATTCATTGTACTGTATTTAATGTCAGGCTGTGTTTAATTTTACCTTGTTCAGTGTAGGGCACTGTTTCATTGTACCGTATTTAATGTCGGGCTGTGTTTAATTTTACCTTGTTCAGTGTAGGGCACTGTTTCATTGTACTGTATTTAATGTCGGGCTGTGTTTAATTTTACATTCTTCACTGTAGGGCATTGTTTCATTGTGCTGTATTTAATGTCGGGCTCTGTTTAATTTTGCGTTGTTTACTGTAGGTCACTGTTTCATTGTACTGTATTTAATGCCGGGCTGTGTTTAATTTTGCCTTGTTTACTGTAGGTCACTGTTTCATTGTACCGTATTTAATGTCGGGCTGTTTTTAAGTTTACAATGTTCAGTGGAGGGCACTGTTACATTGTACTGTATTTAATGTCGTGCTCTGTTTAATTTTACATTGTTCAATGTAGGGCACTGTTTCTTTTTACCGTATTTCATGTCGGGCTGTGTTTAATTGCACATTGTTCACTGTAGGGCACTGTTTCATTGTACCGTATTTAGTGTCGGGCTGTGTTTAATTGTACATTGTTCACTGCAGGGCACTGTTTCGTTTTACCGTATTTAATGTCGGGCTGTGTTTAATTTTACATTGTTCAGTGTAGGGCACTCTTTCATTGTACCGTATTTAATGTCGGGCTGTGTTTAATTTTACATTGTTCAGTGTAGGGCACTCTTTCATTGTACCGTATTTAATGTAGGGCTGTTTTTAATTGTACATTGTTCACTGTAGTGCACTGTTTCATTGTACTGTATTTAATGTCGTGCTCTGTTTAATTTTACCTTGTTCAGTGTAGGGCACTGTTTCATTTTACCGCATTTAATGTAGGGCTGTTTTTAATTGTACATTGTTCACTGTAGGGCACTGTTTCATTGTACCGTATTTAATGTCGGGCTATGTTTAATTTTACATTGTTCAGTGTAGGGCACTGTTTCATTGTAATGTATTTAATGTCGGGCTCTGTTTAATTTTGCCTTGTTTACTGTAGGTCACTGTTTCACTGTACTGTATTTAATGTCGGGCTCTGTTTAATTTTGCCTTGTTCAGTGTAGGTTACTGTTTCATTGTACCGTATTTAATGTCGGGCTCTGTTTAATTTTACCTTGTTCAGTGTAGGGCACTGTTTCATTTTACCGTATTTAATGTTGGGCTCTGTTTAATTTTACCTTGTTCACTGTCGGGCACTGTTTCATTGACCCGTATTTAATGTCGGGCTCTGTTTAATTTTACATTGTTCAGTGTAGGGCACTGTTTCATTGTACTGTATTTAATGTCGGGCTCTGATTAATTTTGCCTTGTTTACTGTAGGTCACTGTTTCATTGTACTGTATTTAATGTCGGGCTGTGTTTAATTTTACATTGTTCAGTGTAGGGCACTGATTCATTGTACTGTATTTAATGTCGGGCTCTGTTTAATTTTACATTGTTCAGTGTAGGGCACTGTTTCATTGTACTGTATTTAATGTCGGGCTGTGTTTAATTTTACCTTGTTCACTGTCGGGCACTGTTTCATTGACCCGTATTTAATGTCGGGCTGTGTTTAAGTTTACATTGTTCACTGTAGGGCACTGTTTCATTGTACCGTAGTTACTGTCGGGCTGTGTTTAATTGCACATTGTTCACTGTAGGGCACTGTTTCATTGTACTGTATTTAATGTCGGGCTCTGTTTAATGTTACATTGTTCAGTGTAGGGCATTGTTTCATTGTGCTGTTTTTAATGTTGGGCTCTGTTTAATTTTACCTTGTTCACTGTCGGGCACTGTTTCATTGTCCCGTATTTAATGTAGGGCTGTTTTTAATTGTACATTGTTCACTGTAGGGCACTGTTTCATTGTACTGTATTTAATGTCGGGCTCTGTTTAATTTTACGTTGTTCAGTGTAGGGCACTGTTTCATTGTCCCGTATTTAATGTCGGGCTCTGTTTAATGTTACATTGTTCAGTGTAGGTCACTGTTTCATTGTCCCGTATTTAATGTCGGGCTCTGTTTAATTTTACCTTGTTCAGTGTAGGGCACTGTTTCATTGTACTGTATTTAATGTCGGGCTGTTTTTAATTGTACATTCTTCACTGTAGGGCACTGTTTCATTGTCCCGTATTTAATGTCGGGCTGTGTTTAAGTTTACGTTGTTCAGTGTAGGGCATTATTTCATTGTGGTGTATTTAATGTCGGGCTCTGTTTAATTTTGCATTGTTTACTGTAGGTCACTGTTTCATTGTACTGTATTTAATGCCGGGCTGTGTTTACTTTTGCCTTGTTTACTGTAGGTCACTGATTCATTGTACTGTATTTAATGCCGGGCTGTGTTTAATTTTACATTGATCAGTGCAGAGCACTGATTCATTGTACCGTATTTAGTGTCGGGCTGTGTTTAATTTTACATTGTTCACTGTAGGGCACTGTTTCGTTGTACCGTATTTAATGTCGGGCTCTGTTTAATTTTACCTTGTTCAGTGTAGGGCACTGTTTCATTGTACCGTATTTAATGTCGGGCTGTGTTTAATTTTACCTTGTTTAGTGCAGGGCACTGTTTCATTTTACCGTATTTAATGTAGGGCTGTTTTTAATTGTACATTGTTCACTGTAGGGCACTGTTTCATTGTACCGTATTTAATGTCGGGCTATGTTTAATTTTACATTGTTCACTGTAGGTCACTGTTTCATTGTACTGGTTTTAATGTCGGGCTGTGTTTAATTTTACATTCTTCACTGTAGGGCACTGTTTCATTGTACCGTATTTAATGTCGGGCTCTGTTTAATTTTACCTTGTTCAGTGTAGGGCACTGTTTCGTTTTACCGTATTTAACGTCGGGCTGTGTTTAATTTTACCTTGTTCACTGTCGGGCACTGATTCATTGTACGGTATTTAATGTCGGGCTCTGTTTAATTTTACATAGTTGCTGGTAGGGCACTGATTCATTGTACCGTATTTAATGTCGGGCTGTGTTTAATTGTACATTGTTCACTGCAGGGCACTGTTTCGTTTTACCGTATTTAATGTCGGGCTGTGTTTAATTTTACATTGTTCAGTGTAGGGCACTCTTTCATTGTACCGTATTTAATGTCGGGCTGTGTATAATTTTACATTGTTCAGTGTAGGGCACTCTTTCATTGTACCGTATTTAATGTAGGGCTGTTTTTAATTGTACATTGTTCACTGTAGTGCACTGTTTCATTGTACTGTATTTAATGTCGGGCTCTGTTTCATTTTACATTGTTCAATGTAGGGCACTGTTTCTTTTTACCGTATTTCATGTCGGGCTGTGTTTAATTGCACATTGTTCACTGTAGGGCACTGTTTCATTGTACCGTAGTTACTGTCGGGCTGTGTTTAATTGCACATTGTTCACTGTAGGGCACTGTTTCATTGTACCGTAGTTACTGTCGGGCTGTGTTTAATTGCACATTGTTCACTGTAGGGCACTGTTTCATTGTACTGTATTTAATGTCGGGCTCTGTTTAATGTTACATTGTTCAGTGTAGGGCATTGTTTCATTGTGCTGTTTTTAATGTTGGGCTCTGTTTAATTTTACCTTGTTCACTGTCGGGCACTGTTTCATTGTCCCGTATTTAATGTAGGGCTGTTTTTAATTGTACATTGTTCACTGTAGGGCACTGTTTCATTGTACTGTATTTAATGTCGGGCTCTGTTTAATTTTACCTTGTTCAGTGTAGGGCACTGTTTCATTGTCCCGTATTTAATGTCGGGCTCTGTTTAATGTTACATTGTTCAGTGTAGGTCACTGTTTCATTGTCCCGTATTTAATGTCGGGCTCTGTTTAATTTTACCTTGTTCAGTGTAGGGCACTGTTTCATTGTACTGTATTTAATGTCGGGCTGTTTTTAATTGTACATTCTTCACTGTAGGGCACTGTTTCATTGTACCGTATTTAATGTCGGGCTGTGTTTAATTGTACATTGTTCACTGTAGGGCACTGTTTCATTGTACCGCATTTAATGTCGGGCTGTGTTTAATTTTACCTTGCTCAGTGGAGGGCGCTGTTACATTGTACTGTATTTAATGTCGTGCTCTGTTTAATTTTACCTTGTTCACTGTCGGGCACTGTTTCGTTGTCCCGTATTTAATGTCGGGCTCTGTTTAATTTTACCTTGTTCAGTGTAGGGCACTGTTTCATTGACCCGTATTTAATGTCGGGCTCTGTTTAATTTTACATTGTTCAGTGTAGGGCACTGTTTCATTGTACTGTATTTAATTTCGGGCTCTGTTTAATTTTGCCTTGTTTACTGTAGGCAACTGTTTCATTGTACTGTATTTAATGTCGGGCTGTGTTTAATTTTACATTGTTCAGTGTAGGGCACTGATTCATTGTACCGTATTTAATGTCGGGCTCTGTTTAATTACACATTCTTCACTGTAGGGCATTGTTTCATTGTGCCGTATTTAATGTTGGGCTCTGTTTAATTTTACCTTGTTCACTGTCGGGCACTGTTTCATTGTCCCATACTTAATGTCGGGCTCTGATTAATTTTACATTGTTCACAGTAGGGCACTGTCTCATTGTACCGCATTTAATGTCGGGCTGTGTTTAATTTTACATTGTTCAGTGTAGGGCACTGTTTCACTGTACCGTATTAATGTCGGGCTCTGTTTAATTTTACATTGTTCAGTGTAGGGCACTGTTTCATTGTACCGTATTTAATGTCGGGCTGTGTTTTATTTTACATTGTTCAGTGTAGGGCACTGTTTCATTGTACCGTATTTAATGTCGGGCTGTGTTTTATTTTACATTGTTCAGTGTAGGGCACTGATTCATTGTACCGTATTTATTGTCGGGCTCTGTTTAATTTTACATTGTTGCTAGTAGGGCACTGATTCATTGTACCGTATTTAATGTCGGGCTGTGTTTAATTTTACATTGTTCGCTGTAGGGCACTGTTTCGTTGTACTGGTTTTAATGTCGGGCTGTGTTTAATTTTACCTTGTTCACTGTCGGGCACTGATTCATTGTACGGTATTTAATGTCGGGCTCTGTTTAATTTTACATTGTTGCTGGTAGGGCACTGATTCATTGTACCGTATTTAATGTCGGGCTCTGTTTAATTTTACATTGTTCAGTGTAGGTCACTGTTTCATCGTACTGTATTTAATGCCGGGCTGTGTTTAATTTTACATTGTTCAGTGTAGGGCACTGATTCATTGTACCGTATTTAATGTCGGGCTGTGTTTAAGTTTACATTGTTCAGTGTAGGGCACTGATTCATTGTACTGTATTTAATGTCGGGCTGTGTTTAATTTTACATTGTTCAGTGTAGGGCTCTGTTTCATTGTACCGTATTTAATGTCGGGCTGTGTTTTATTTTACATTCTTCACTGTAGGGCATTGTTTCATTATGCTGTATTTAATGTTGGGCTCTGTTTAATTTTACCTTGTTCACTGTCTGGCACTGTTTCATTGTCCCGTATTTAATGTCGGGCTGTGTTTAAGTTTACATTGTTCAGTGTAGGGCACTGATTCATTGCACCGTATTTAATGTCGGGCTCTGTTTAATTTTACATTGTTCAGTGTAGGGCACTGATTCATTGTACTGTATTTAATGTCGGGCTCTGTTTAATTTTACCTTGTTCAGTGTAGGGCACTGTTTCATTGTACCGTATTTAATGTCGGGCTGTGTTTAATTTTACATTGTTCAGTGTAGGGCACTGTTTTACTGTACCGTATTTAATGTCGGGCTCTGTTTAATTTTACATTGTTCACTGTATGGAACTGTTTCATTGTACCGTATTTAATGTCGGGCTGTGTTTAATTTTACATTGTTCACTGTAGGGCACTGTTTCGTTGTACCGTATTTAATGTCGGGCTCTGTTTAATTTTACATTGTTCAGTGTAGGGCACTCTTTCATTGTACCGTATTTAATGTCGGGCTGTGTTTAATTTTACCTTGTTCAGTGTAGGGCACTGTTTCATTTTACCGTATTTAATGTAGGGCTGTTTTTAATTGTACATTGTTCACTGTAGGGCACTGTTTCATTGTACTGTATTTAATGCCGGGCTGTGTTTAATTTTACATTGTTCAGTGTAGGGCACTGATTCATTGTACCGTATTTAATGTCGGGCTGTGTTTAAGTTTACATTGTTCAGTGTAGGGCACTGATTCATTGTACTGTATTTAATGTCGGGCTGTGTTTAATTTTACATTGTTCAGTGTAGGGCTCTGTTTCATTGTACCGTATTTAATGTCGGGCTGTGTTTTATTTTACATTCTTCACTGTAGGGCATTGTTTCATTATGCTGTATTTAATGTTGGGCTCTGTTTAATTTTACCTTGTTCACTGTCTGGCACTGTTTCAGTGTACCGTATTTAATGTCGGGCTCTGTTTAATTTTGCATTGTTGCTGGTAGGGCACTGATTCATTGTACTGTATTTAATGTCGGGCTGTGTTTAATTTTACATTGTTCAGTGTAGGGCACTGTTTTACTGTACCGTATTTAATGTCGGGCTCTGTTTAATTTTACATTGTTCACTGTATGGAACTGTTTCATTGTACCGTATTTAATGTCGGGCTGTGTTTAATTTTACATTGTTCACTGTAGGGCACTGTTTCGTTGTACCGTATTTAATGTCGAGCTCTGTTTAATTTTACATTGTTCAGTGTAGGGCACTGTTTCATTGTACCGTATTTAATGTCGGGCTGTGTTTAATTTTACCTTGTTCAGTGTAGGGCACTGTTTCATTTTACCGTATTTAATGTAGGGCTGTTTTTAATTGTACATTGTTCACTGTAGGGCACTGTTTCATTGTACTGTATTTAATGCCGGGCTGTGTTTAATTTTACATTGTTCAGTGTAGGGCACTGATTCATTGTACCGTATTTAATGTCGGGCTGTGTTTAAGTTTGCATTGTTCAGTGTAGGGCACTGATTCATTGTACCGTATTTAATGTCGGGCTGTGTTTAAGTTTACATTGTTCAGTGTAGGGCTCTGTTTCATTATGCTGTATTTAATGTTGGGCTCTGTTTAATTTTACCTTGTTCACTGTCTGGCACTGTTTCATTGTACCGTATTTAATGTCGGGCTCTGTTTAATTTTGCATTGTTGCTGGTAGGGCACTGATTCATTGTACCGTATTTAATGTCGGGCTGTGTTTAATTTTACATTGTTCACTGTAGGGCACTGTTTCATTGTACCGTATTTAATGTCGGGCTCTGTTTAATTTTACCTTGTTCAGTGTAGGGCATTGTTTCATTGTACCGTATTTAATGTTGGGCTCTGTTTAATTTTACCTTGTTCACTGTCGGCCACTGTTTCATTGACCCGTATTTAATGTCGGGCTCTGTTTAATTTTACATTGTTCAGTGTAGGGCACTGTTTCATTGTACTGTATTTAATGTCGGGCTCTGATTAATTTTGCCTTGTTCAGTGTAGGGCACTGATTCATTGTACTGTATTTAATGTCGGGCTGTGTTTAATTTTACCTTGTTCAGTGTAGGGCACTGTTTCATTGTACCGTATTTACTGTCGGGCTGTGTTTAAGTTTACATTGTTCAGTGTAGGACACTGATTCGTTGTACTGCATTTAATGTCGGGCTGTGTTTAATTTTACATTGTTCAGTGCAGGGCACTGTTTCACTGTACCGTATTTCATGTCGGGCTGTGTTTAATTTTACATTGTTCAGTGTAGGGCACTGATTCATTGCACCGTATTTAATGTCGGGCTCTGATTAATTTTGCCTTGTTCAGTGTAGGGCACTGATTCATTATACTGTATTTAATGTCAGGCTGTGTTTAATTTTACCTTGTTCAGTGTGGGGCACTGTTTCATTGTACCGTATTTAATGTCGGGCTGTGTTTAATTTTACCTTGTTTAGTGTAGGGCACTGTTTCATTGTACTGTATTTAATGTCGGGCTGTGTTTAATTTTACATTCTTCACTGTAGGGCATTGTTTCATTGTGCTGTATTTAATGTTGGGCTCTGTTTAATTTTACCTTGTTCACTGTCGGGCACTGTTTCATTGTCCCGTATTTAATGTCGGGCTCTGATTAATTTTACATTGTTCAGTGTAGGGCACTGTTTCATTGTACTGTATTTAATGTCGGGCTCTGTTTAATTTTACATTGTTCAATGTAGGGCACTGTTTCATTTTACCGTATTTCATGTCGGGCTGTGTTTAATTGCACATTGTTCACTGTAGGGCACTGTTTCATTGTACCGTATTTAGTGTCGGGCTGTGTTTAATTGTACATTGTTCACTGTAGGGCACTGTTTCATTGTACTGTATTTAATGTCGGGCTCTGTTTAATTTTACCTTGTTCAGTGTAGGGCACTGTTTCATTGTACCGTATTTAATGTCGGGCTGTGTTTAAGCTTACATTGTTCAGTGTAGGGCACTGATTCATTGTACTGTATTTAATGTCGGGCTGTGTTTAATTTTACATTGTTCACTGTAGGGCACTGTTTCGTTGTACCGTATTTAATGTCGGGCTCTGTTTAATTTTAGCTTGTTCACTGTCGGGCACTGTTTCATTGTCCCGTATTTAATGTCGGGCTCTCTTTAATGTTACATTGTTCAGTGTAGGGCACTGTTTCATTGTACTGCATTTAATGTCGGGCTCTGTTTAATTTTGCCTTGTTTACTGTAGGTCACTGTTTCACTGTACTGTATTTAATGCCGGGCTGTGTTTAATTTTGCCTTGTTTACTGTAGGTCACTGATTCATTGTACCGTATTTAATGTCGGGCTGTTTTTAAGTTTACAATGTTCAGTGGAGGGCACTGTTACAGTGTACTGTATTTAATGTCGTGCTCTGTTTAATTTTACATTGTTCAATGTAGGGCACTGTTTCTTATTACCGTATTTCATGTCGGGCTGTGTTTAATTGCACATTGTTCACTGTAGGGCACTGTTTCATTGTGCTGTATTTAATGTCGTGCTCTGTTTAATTTTACATTGTTCAATTTAGGGCACTGTTTCTTTTTACCGTATTTCATGTCGGGCTGTGTTTAATTGCACATTGTTCACTGTAGGGCACTGTTTCATTGTACCGTATTTAGTGTCGGGCTGTGTTTAATTGTACATTGTTCACTGCAGGGCACTGTTTCGTTTTACCGTATTTAATGTCGGGCTGTGTTTAATTTTACATTGTTCAGTGTAGGGCACTCTTTCATTGTACCGTATTTAATGTCGGGCTGTGTTTAATTTTACATTGTTCAGTGTAGGGCACTCTTTCATTGTACCGTATTTAATGTAGGGCTGTTTTTAATTGTACATTGTTCACTGTAGTGCACTGTTTCATTGTACTGTATTTAATGTCGGGCTCTGTTTCATTTTACATTGTTCAATGTAGGGCACTGTTTCTTTTTACCGTATTTCATGTCGGGCTGTGTTTAATTGCACATTGTTCACTGTAGGGCACTGTTTCATTGTACCGTAGTTACTGTCGGGCTGTGTTTAATTGCACATTGTTCACTGTAGGGCACTGTTTCATTGTACCGTAGTTACTGTCGGGCTGTGTTTAATTGCACATTGTTCACTGTAGGGCACTGTTTCATTGTACTGTATTTAATGTCGGGCTCTGTTTAATGTTACATTGTTCAGTGTAGGGCATTGTTTCATTGTGCTGTTTTTAATGTTGGGCTCTGTTTAATTTTACCTTGTTCACTGTCGGGCACTGTTTCATTGTCCCGTATTTAATGTAGGGCTGTTTTTAATTGTACATTGTTCACTGTAGGGCACTGTTTCATTGTACTGTATTTAATGTCGGGCTCTGTTTAATTTTACGTTGTTCAGTGTAGGGCACTGTTTCATTGTCCCGTATTTAATGTCGGGCTCTGTTTAATGTTACATTGTTCAGTGTAGGTCACTGTTTCATTGTACTGTATTTAATGTCGGGCTCTGTTTAATGTTACATTGTTCAGTGTAGGGCATTGTTTCATTGTGCTGTTTTTAATGTTGGGCTCTGTTTAATTTTACCTTGTTCACTGTCGGGCACTGTTTCATTGTCCCGTATTTAATGTAGGGCTGTTTTTAATTGTACATTGTTCACTGTAGGGCACTGTTTCATTGTCCCGTATTTAATGTCGGGCTGTGTTTAAGTTTACGTTGTTCAGTGTAGGGCATTATTTCATTGTGGTGTATTTAATGTCGGGCTCTGTTTAATTTTGCATTGTTTACTGTAGGTCACTGTTTCATTGTACTGTATTTAATGCCGGGCTGTGTTTACTTTTGCCTTGTTTACTGTAGGTCACTGATTCATTGTACTGTATTTAATGCCGGGCTGTGTTTAATTTTACATTGATCAGTGTAGAGCACTGATTCATTGTACCGTATTTAGTGTCGGGCTGTGTTTAATTTTACATTGTTCACTGTAGGGCACTGTTTCGTTGTACCGTATTTAATGTCGGGCTCTGTTTAATTTTACCTTGTTCAGTGTAGGGCACTGTTTCATTGTACCGTATTTAATGTCGGGCTGTGTTTAATTTTACCTTGTTTAGTGCAGGGCACTGTTTCATTTTACCGTATTTAATGTAGGGCTGTTTTTAATTGTACATTGTTCACTGTAGGGCACTGTTTCATTGTACCGTATTTAATGTCGGGCTATGTTTAATTTTACATTGTTCACTGTAGGTCACTGTTTCATTGTACTGGTTTTAATGTCGGGCTGTGTTTAATTTTACATTCTTCACTGTAGGGCACTGTTTCATTGTACCGTATTTAATGTCGGGCTCTGTTTAATTTTACCTTGTTCAGTGTAGGGCACTGTTTCGTTTTACCGTATTTAACGTCGGGCTGTGTTTAATTTTACCTTGTTCACTGTCGGGCACTGATTCATTGTACGGTATTTAATGTCGGGCTCTGTTTAATTTTACATAGTTGCTGGTAGGGCACTGATTCATTGTACCGTATTTAATGTCGGGCTGTGTTTAATTGTACATTGTTCACTGCAGGGCACTGTTTCGTTTTACCGTATTTAATGTCGGGCTGTGTTTAATTTTACATTGTTCAGTGTAGGGCACTCTTTCATTGTACCGTATTTAATGTCGGGCTGTGTTTAATTTTACATTGTTCAGTGTAGGGCACTCTTTCATTGTACCGTATTTAATGTAGGGCTGTTTTTAATTGTACATTGTTCACTGTAGTGCACTGTTTCATTGTACTGTATTTAATGTCGGGCTCTGTTTCATTTTACATTGTTCAATGTAGGGCACTGTTTCTTTTTACCGTATTTCATGTCGGGCTGTGTTTAATTGCACATTGTTCACTGTAGGGCACTGTTTCATTGTACCGTAGTTACTGTCGGGCTGTGTTTAATTGCACATTGTTCACTGTAGGGCACTGTTTCATTGTACCGTAGTTACTGTCGGGCTGTGTTTAATTGCACATTGTTCACTGTAGGGCACTGTTTCATTGTACTGTATTTAATGTCGGGCTCTGTTTAATGTTACATTGTTCAGTGTAGGGCATTGTTTCATTGTGCTGTTTTTAATGTTGGGCTCTGTTTAATTTTACCTTGTTCACTGTCGGGCACTGTTTCATTGTCCCGTATTTAATGTAGGGCTGTTTTTAATTGTACATTGTTCACTGTAGGGCACTGTTTCATTGTACTGTATTTAATGTCGGGCTCTGTTTAATTTTACCTTGTTCAGTGTAGGGCACTGTTTCATTGTCCCGTATTTAATGTCGGGCTCTGTTTAATGTTACATTGTTCAGTGTAGGTCACTGTTTCATTGTCCCGTATTTAATGTCGGGCTCTGTTTAATTTTACCTTGTTCAGTGTAGGGCACTGTTTCATTGTACTGTATTTAATGTCGGGCTGTTTTTAATTGTACATTCTTCACTGTAGGGCACTGTTTCATTGTACCGTATTTAATGTCGGGCTGTGTTTAATTGTACATTGTTCACTGTAGGGCACTGTTTCATTGTACCGCATTTAATGTCGGGCTGTGTTTAATTTTACCTTGCTCAGTGGAGGGCGCTGTTACATTGTACTGTATTTAATGTCGTGCTCTGTTTAATTTTACCTTGTTCACTGTCGGGCACTGTTTCGTTGTCCCGTATTTAATGTCGGGCTCTGTTTAATTTTACCTTGTTCAGTGTAGGGCACTGTTTCATTGACCCGTATTTAATGTCGGGCTCTGTTTAATTTTACATTGTTCAGTGTAGGGCACTGTTTCATTGTACTGTATTTAATTTCGGGCTCTGTTTAATTTTGCCTTGTTTACTGTAGGCAACTGTTTCATTGTACTGTATTTAATGTCGGGCTGTGTTTAATTTTACATTGTTCAGTGTAGGGCACTGATTCATTGTACCGTATTTAATGTCGGGCTCTGTTTAATTACACATTCTTCACTGTAGGGCATTGTTTCATTGTGCCGTATTTAATGTTGGGCTCTGTTTACTTTTACCTTGTTCACTGTCGGGCACTGTTTCATTGTCCCATACTTAATGTCGGGCTCTGATTAATTTTACATTGTTCACAGTAGGGCACTGTCTCATTGTACCGCATTTAATGTCGGGCTGTGTTTAATTTTACATTGTTCAGTGTAGGGCACTGTTTCACTGTACCGTATTAATGTCGGGCTCTGTTTAATTTTACATTGTTCAGTGTAGGGCACTGTTTCATTGTACCGTATTTAATGTCGGGCTGTGTTTTATTTTACATTGTTCAGTGTAGGGCACTGTTTCATTGTACCGTATTTAATGTCGGGCTGTGTTTTATTTTACATTGTTCAGTGTAGGGCACTGATTCATTGTACCGTATTTATTGTCGGGCTCTGTTTAATTTTACATTGTTGCTAGTAGGGCACTGATTCATTGTACCGTATTTAATGTCGGGCTGTGTTTAATTTTACATTGTTCGCTGTAGGGCACTGTTTCGTTGTACTGGTTTTAATGTCGGGCTGTGTTTAATTTTACATTGTTGCTGGTAGGGCACTGATTCATTGTACCGTATTTAATGTCGGGCTCTGTTTAATTTTACATTGTTCAGTGTAGGGCACTGTTTCATTGTACCGTATTTAATATCGGGCTCTGTTTAATTTTACCTTGTTCAGTGTAGGGCACTGTTTCATTGTACCGTATTTAATGTCGGGCTCTGTTTAATTTTACCTTGTTCACTGTCGGGCACTGTTTCATTGTCCCATACTTAATGTCGGGCTCTGATTAATTTTACATTGTTCACAGTGGGGCACTGTCTCATTGTACCGCATTTAATGTCGGGCTGTGTTTAATTTTACATTGTTCATTGTAGGGCACTGTTTCACTGTACCGTATTAATGTCGGGCTCTGTTTAATTTTACATTGTTCAGTGTAGGGCACTGTTTCATTGTACCGTATTTAATGTCGGGCTGTGTTTTATTTTACATTGTTCAGTGTAGGGCACTGTTTCATTGTACCGTATTTAATGTCGGGCTGTGTTTTATTTTACATTGTTCAGTGTAGGGCACTGATTCATTGTACCGTATTTATTGTCGGGCTCTGTTTAATTTTACATTGTTGCTAGTAGGGCACTGATTCATTGTACCGTATTTAATGTCGGGCTGTGTTTAATTTTACATTGTTCGCTGTAGGGCACTGTTTCGTTGTACTGGTTTTAATGTCGGGCTGTGTTTAATTTTACCTTGTTCACTGTCGGGCACTGATTCATTGTACGGTATTTAATGTCGGGCTCTGTTTAATTTTACATTGTTGCTGGTAGGGCACTGATTCATTGTACCGTATTTAATGTCGGGCTCTGTTTAATTTTACATTGTTCAGTGTAGGGCACTGTTTCATTGTACCGTATTTAATGTCGGGCTCTGTTTAATTTTACCTTGTTCAGTGTAGGGCACTGTTTCATTGTACCGTATTTAATGTCGGGCTGTGTTTAATTTTACATTGTTCACTGTCGGGCACTGTTTCATTGTACTGTATTTAATGTCGGGCTCTGTTTAATTTTACCTTGTTCACTGTAGGGCACTGTTTCATTGTACCGTATTTAATGTCGGGCTGTGTTTAATTTTACATTGTTCTCTGTAGGGCACTGTTTCATTGTACCGTATTTATTGTCGGGCTGTGTTTAATTGTACATTGTTCACTGTAGGGCACTGTTTCATTTTACTGTATTTAATGTCGGGCTCTGATTAATTTTACATTGTTCAGTGAAGGGCACTGTTTCATTGTACTGTATTTAATGTCGGGCTCTGTTAATTTTACATTGTTCACTGTAGGGCACTGTTTCGTTGTACTGTATTTAATGCCCAGCTCTGTTTAATTTTACCTTGTTCAGTGTAGGGCACTGTTTCATTGTACCGTATTTAATGTCGGGCTGTGTTTAAGTTTACATTGTTCAGTGTAGGGCACTGATTCATTGTACTGTATTTAATGTCGGGCTGTGTTTAATTTTACATTGTTCAGTTTAGGGCACTGTTTCACTGTACCGTATTTAATGTCGGGCTCTGTTTAATTTTACATTGTTCAGTGTAGGGCACTGTTTCATTGTACCGTATTTAATGTCGGGCTCTGTTTAATTTTACATTCTTTACTGTAGGGCATTGTTTCATTGTGCTGTATTTAATGTTGGGGCCTGTTTAATTTTACCTTGTTCACTGTCGGGCACTGTTTCATTGTCCCGTATTTAATGTCGGGCTCTGATTAGTTTTACATTGTTCAGTGTAGGGCACTGTTTCATTGCACTGTATTTAATGTCGGGCTCTGTTTAATTTTGCCTTGTTTACTGTAGGTCACTGTTTCATTGTACTGTATTTAATGTCGGGCTCTGTTAATTTTACATTGTTCACTGTAGGGCACTGTTTCATTGTACTGTATTTAATGTCGGGCTCTGTTTAATTTTACATTGTTCACTGTAGGGCACTGTTTCATTGTACCGTATTTAATGTCGGGCTGTGTTTAATTTTACATTGTTCACTGTAGGTCACTGTTTCACTGTACTGTATTTAATGTCGGGCTCTGTTTAATTTTGCCTTGTTCAGTGTAGGGCACTGTTTCATTGAACCGTATTTAATGTCGGGCTCTGTTTAATTTTACCTTGTTTTGTGTAGGGCACTGTTTCATTTTACCGTAATTAATGTTGGGCTCTGTTTAATTTTACCTTGTTCACTGTCGGGCACTGTTTCATTGACCCGTATTTAATGTCGGGCTCTGTTTAATTTTACATTGTTCAGTGTAGGGCACTGTTTCATTGTACTGTATTTAATGTCGGGCTCTGATTAATTTTGCCTTGTTTACTGTAGGTCACTGTTTCATTGTACCGTATTTAATGTCGGGCTCTGTTTAATTTTACAGTCTTCACTGTAGGGCATTGTTTCATTGTGCTGTATTTAATGTTGGGCTCTGTTTAATTTTACATTGTTCAGTGTAGGGCCCTGTTTCATTGTACCGTATTTAATGTCGGGCTCTGTTTAATTTTACAGTCTTCACTGTAGGGCATTGTTTCATTGTGCTGTATTTAATGTTGGGCTCTGTTTAATTTTACCTTGTTCACTGTCTGGCACTGTTTCATTGTCCCGTATTTAATGTCGGGCTGTGTTTAAGTTTACATTGTTCAGGGGAGGGCACAGATTCATTGTATTGTATTTAGTGTCGGGCTGTGTTTAATTTTACATTGTTCAGTGTAGGGCACTGTTTCACTGTACCGTATTAATGTCGGACTCTGTTTAATTTTACATTGTTCAGTGTAGGGCACTGTTTCATTGTACCGTATTTAATGTCGGGCTGTGTTTTATTTTACCTTGTTCACTGTAGGGCGCTGTTTCATTGTACTGTATTTAATGTCGGGCTGTGTTTTATTTTACATTGTTCACTGTAGGGCACTGATTCATTGTACCGTATTTAATGTCGGGCTCTGTTTAATTTTACATTGTTGCTGGTAGGGCACTGATTCATTGTACCGTATTTAATGTCGGGCTGTGTTTAATTTTACATTGTTCACTGTAGGGCACTGTTTCGTTGTACCGTATTTAATGTCGGGTTCTGTTTAATTTTACCTTGTTCAGTGTAGGGCACTGTAACATTGTACCGTATTTAATGTCGGGCTCTGTTTAATTTTACCTTGTTCAGTGTAGGGCACTGTTTCATTGCACCGTAATTACTGTCGAGCTGTGTTTAATTGTACATTGTTCACTGTAGGGCACTGTTTCATTGTACCGTACTTAATGTCGGGCTGTGTTTAATTGTACATTGTTCATTGTAGGGCACTGTTTCATTGTACCGTATTTAATGTCGGGCTGTGTTTAATTTTACATTGTTCAGTGTAGGGCACTGTTTCACCGTACCGTATTAATGTCGGACTCTGTTTAATTTTACATTGTTCAGTGTCGGGCACTGTTTCATTGTACCGTATTTAATGTCGGGCTGTGTTTTATTTTACATTGTTCACTGTAGGGCACTGATTCATTGTACCGTATTTAATGTCGGGCTCTGTTTAATTTTACATTGTTGCTGGTAGGGCACTGATTCATTGTACCGTAATTAATGTCGGGCTGTGTTTAATTTTACATTGTTCACTGTAGGGCACTGTTTCGTTGTACCGTATTTAATGTCGGGTTCTGTTTAATTTTACCTTGTTCAGTGTAGGGCACTGTAACATTGTACCGTATGTAATGTCGGGCTCTGTTTAATTTTACCTTGTTCAGTGTAGGGCACTGTTTCATTGTACCGTATTTAATGTCGAGCTGTGTTTAATTGTACATTGTTCACTGTAGGGCACTGTTTCATTGTACCGTACTTAATGTCGGGCTGTGTTTAATTGTACATTGTTCATTGTAGGGCACTGTTTCATTGTACCGTATTTAATGTCGGGCTGTGTTTAATTTTACCTTGTTCAGTGTAGGGCACTGTTTCATTTTACCGTATTTAATGTCGGGCTGTGTTTAATTGTACATTGTTCACTGTCGGGCACTGTTTCATTGTCCCGTACTTAATGTCGGGCTTTGTTTAATGTTACATTGTTAAGTGTAGGGCACTGTTTCATTGTACTGTATTTAATGTCGGGCTCTGTTTAATTTTGCCTTGTTCAGTGTAGGGCACTGTTTCATTGTACTGTATTTAATGTCGGGCTCTGTTTAATTTTACATTGTTCACTGTAGGGCACTGTTTCATTGTACCGTATTTAATGTCGGGCTGTGTTTAATTGTACATTGTTCACTGTAGGGCACTGTTTCATTGTACTGTATTTAATGTCGGGCTCTGTTTAATTTTACATTGTTCAGTGTAGGGCACTGTTTCATTGTACCGTATTTAATGTCGGGCTGTGTTTAATTGTGCATTGTTCACTGTAGGGCACTGTTTCATTGTACCGTATTTAATGTCGGGCTCTGTTTAATTTTACCTTGTTCAGTGTAGGGCACTGTTTCATTTTACCGTATTTAATGTTGGGCTCTGTTTAATTTTACCTTGTTCACTGTCGGGCACTGTTTCATTGACCCGTATTTAATGTCGGGCTCCGTTTAATTTTACATTGTTCAGTGTAGGGCACTGTTTCATTGTACTGTATTTAATGTCGGGCTCTGATTAATTTTGCCTTGTTTACTGTAGGTCACTGTTTCATTGTACTGTATTTAATGTCGGGCTGTGTTTAATTTTACATTGTTCAGTGTAGGGCACTGATTCATTGTACTGTATTTAATGTCGGGCTGTGTTTAATTTTACCTTGTTCAGTGTAGGGCACTGTTTCATTGTACCGTATTTAATGTCGGGCTGTGTTTAAGTTTACATTGTTCAGTGTCGGGCACTGATTCATTGTACTGTATTTAATGTCGGGCGGTGTTTAATTTTACATTGTTCAGTGTAGGGCACTGTTTCACTGTACCGTATTTAATGTCGGGCTCTGTTTAATTTTACATTGTTCAGTGTAGGGCACTGATTCATTGCACCGTATTTAATGTCGGGCTCTGTTTAATTTTACATTGTTCACTGTCGGGCACTGTTTCATTGTCCCGTATTTAATGTCGGGCTCTGATTAATTTTACATTGTTCAGTGTAGGGCACTGTTTCATTGTACTGTATTTAATGTCGGGCTCTGTTAATTTTACATTGCTAACTGTCTGGCACTGTTTCATTGTCCCGTATTTAATGTCGGGCTGTGTTTAAGTTTACATTGTTCAGTGTAGGGCACAGATTCATTGTATTGTATTTAGTGTCGGGCTGTGTTTAATTTTACATTGTTCAGTGTAGGGCACTGTTTCACTGTACCGTATTAATGTCGGGCTCTGTTTAATTGTACATTGTTCACAGTAGGGCACTGTTTCATTGTACCGTATTTAATGTCGGGCTGTGTTTAAGTTTACATTGTTCAGTGTAGGGCACTGTTTCATTGTACCGTATTTAATGTCGGGCTCTGTTTAATTTTACAGTCTTCACTGTAGGGCACTGTTTCATTGTACCGTATTTACTGTCGGGCTGTGTTTAATTGTACATTGTTCACTGTAGGGCACTGTTTCATTGTACCGTATTTATTGTCGGGCTGTGTTTAATTGTACATTGTTCACTGTAGGGCACTGTTTAATTTTACTGTATTTAATGTCGGGCTCTGTTTAATTTTACCTTGTTCAGTGTAGGGCACTGTTTCATTGTACCGTATTTAATGTCGGGCTGTGTTTAATTTTACATTGTTCAGTGTAGGGCACTCTTTCATTGTACCGTATTTAATGTCGGGCTGTGTTTAATTGTACATTGTTCACTGAAGGGCACTGTTTCATTGTACCGTATTTATTGTCGGGCTGTGTTTAATTGTGCATTGTTTACTGTAGGGCACTGTTTCATTGTACCGCATTTAATGTCGGGCTGTGTTTAATTTTACCTTGCTCAGTGGAGGGCGCTGTTACATTGTACTGTATTTAATGTCGTGCTCTGTTTAATTTTACATTGTTCACTGTAGGTCACTGTTTCATTGTACTGGTTTTAATGTCGGGCTGTGTTTAATTGTACATTCTTCACTGTAGGGCATTGTTTCATTGTACTGTATTTAATGTAGGGCTCTGTTTAATTTTGCCTTGTTTACTGTAGGTCACTGTTTCACTGTACTGTATTTAATGTCGGGCTCTGTTTAATTTTACCTTGTTCAGTGTAGGGCACTGTTTCATTGTACCGTATTTAATGTCGGGCTCTGTTTAATTTTACCTTGTTCAGTGTAGGGCACTGTTTCATTTTACCGTATTTAATGTCGGGCTGTGTTTAATTTTACATTGTTCACTGTAGGGCATTGTTTCATTGTGCTGTATTTAATGTTGGGCTCTGTTTAATTTTACCTTGTTCACTGTCGGGCACTGTTTCATTGACCCGTATTTAATGTCGGGCTGTGTTTAATTTTACATTGTTCACTGTAGGGCATTGTTTCATTGTGCTGTATTTAATGTTGGGCTCTGTTTAATTTTACCTTGTTCAGTGCAGGGCACTGTTTCATTGTACTGTATTTAATGTTGGGCTCTGTTTAATTTTACATTGTTCAGTGGAGGGCACTGTTTCATTGTACTGTATTTAATTTCGGGCTCTGTTTAATTTTGCCTTGTTTACTGTAGGTCACTGTTTCATTGTACTGTATTTAATGTCGGGCTGTGTTTAATTTTACATTGTTCAGTGTAGGGCACTGATTCATTGTACCGTATTTAATGTCGGGCTCTGTTTAATGCTACATTGTTCAGTGTAGGGCACTGTTTCATTGTACTGTATTTAATGTCGGGCTGTGTTTAATTTCACATTGTTCACTGTAGGGCACTGTTTCATTGTACTGTATTTAATGCCCGGCTCTGTTTAATTTTACCTTGTTCAGTGTAGGGCACTGTTTCATTGTACCGTATTTAATGTCGGGCTGTGTTTAAGTTTACATTGTTCAGTGTAGGGCACTGATTCATTGTACTGTATTTAATGTCGGGCTGTGTTTAATTTTACATTGTTCAGTGTAGGGCACTGTTTCACTGTACCGTATTTAATGTCGGGCTCTGTTTAATTTTACATTGTTCAGTGAAGGGCACTGTTTCATTGTACCGTATTTAATGTCGGGCTCTGTTTAATTTTACATTCTTCACTGTAGGGCATTGTTTCATTGTACTGTATTTAATGTCGGGCTCTGTTTAATTTTACATTGTTCACTGTAGGGCACTGTTTCATTGTACCGTATTTAATGTCGGGCTGTGTTTAATTGTACATTGTTCACTGTAGGGCACAGTTTCATTGTACCGTATTTAGTGTCGGGCTGTGTTTAATTGTACATTGTTCACTGTAGGGGACTGTTTCATTGTACTGTATTTAATGTCAGGCTCTGTTTAATTTTACCTGGTTCAGTGTAGGGAACTGTTTCATTGTACCGTATTTAATGTCGGGCTGTGTTTAATTTTACATTGTTCAGTGTAGGGCACTGTTTCATTGTACCGTATTTAATGTCGGGCTCTGTTTAATTTTACCTTGTTCAGTGTAGGGCACTGTTTCATTTTACCGTATTTAATGTTGGGCTCTGTTTAATTTTACCTTGTTCACTGTCGGGCACTGTTTCATTGACCCGTATTTAATGTCGGGCTCCGTTTAATTTTACATTGTTCAGTGTAGGGCACTGTTTCATTGTACTGTATTTAATGTCGGGCTCTGATTAATTTTGCCTTGTTTACTGTAGGTCACTGTTTCATTGTACTGTATTTAATGTCGGGCTGTGTTTAATTTTACATTGTTCAGTGTAGGGCACTGATTCATTGTACTGTATTTAATGTCGGGCTGTGTTTAATTTTACCTTGTTCAGTGTAGGGCACTGTTTCATTGTACCGTATTTAATGTCGGGCTGTGTTTAAGTTTACATTGTTCAGTGTCGGGCACTGATTCATTGTACTGTATTTAATGTCGGGCGGTGTTTAATTTTACATTGTTCAGTGTAGGGCACTGTTTCACTGTACCGTATTTAATGTCGGGCTCTTTTTAATTTTACATTGTTCAGTGTAGGGCACTGATTCATTGCACCGTATTTAATGTCGGGCTCTGTTTAATTTTACATTGTTCAGTGTAGGGCACTGTTTCATTGTACTGTATTTAATGTCGGGCTGTGTTTAATTTTACATTCTTCACTGTAGGGCATTGTTTCATTGTGCTGTATTTAATGTTGGGCTCTGTTTAATTTTACCTTGTTCACTGTCGGGCACTGTTTCATTGTCCCGTATTTAATGTCGGGCTCTGATTAATTTTACATTGTTCAGTGTAGGGCACTGTTTCATTGTACTGTATTTCATGTCGGGCTCTGTTAATTTTACATTGCTAACTGTAGGGCACTGTTTCATTGTACTGTATTTAATGTCCGGCTCTGTTTAATTTTACATTGTTCAATGTAGGGCACTGTTTTACCGTATTTCATGTCGGGCTGTGTTTAATTGTACATTGTTCACTGTAGGGCACTGTTTCATTGTACCGTATTTAGTGTCGGGCTGTGTTTAATTGTACATTGTTCACTGTAGGGCACTGATTCATTGTACTGTATTTAATGTCGGGCTGTGTTTAATTGTACATTGTTCACTGTAGGGCACTGTTTCATTGTACCGTATTTAGTGTCGGGCTGTGTTTAATTTTACATTGTTCAGTGTAGGGCACTGTTTCACTGTACCGTATTAATGTCGGACTCAGTTTAATTTTACATTGTTCAGTGTAGGGCACTGTTTCATTGTACCGTATTTAATGTCGGGCTGTGTTTTATTTTACATTGTTCAGTGTAGGTCACTGATTCATTGTACCGTATTTAATGTCGGGCTCTGTTTAATTTTGCATTGTTGCTGGTAGGGCACTGATTCATTGTACCGTATTTCATGTCGGGCTGTGTTTAATTGTACATTGTTCACTGTAGGGCACTGTTTCATTGTACCGTATTTAGTGTCGGGCTGTGTTTATTTGTACATTGTTCACTGTAGGGCACTGATTCATTGTACTGTATTTAATGTCGGGCTCTGTTTAATTTTACCTTGTTCAGTGTAGGGCACTGTTTCATTGTACCGTATTTAATGTCGGGCTGTGTTTAAGTTTACATTGTTCAGTGTAGGGCACTGATTCATTGTACTGTATTTAATGTCGGGCTGTGTTTAATTTTACATTGTTCAGTGTAGGGCACTGTTTCACTGTACCGTATTTAATGTCGGGCTCTGTTTAATTTTACATTGTTCAGTGTATGGCACTGTTTCATTGTACCGTATTTAATGTCGGGCTGTGTTTAATTTTACATTGTTCACTGTAGTGCACTGTTTCGTTGTACCGTATTTAATGTCGGGCTCTGTTTAATTTTACATTGTTCAGTGTAGGGCACTCTTTCATTGTACCGTATTTAATGTCGGGCTGTGTTTAATTTTACCTTGTTCAGTGTAGGGCACTGTTTCATTTTACCGTATTTAATGTAGGGCTGTTTTTAATTGTACATTGTTCACTGTAGGGCACTGTTTCATTGTACCGTATTTAATGTCGGGCTATGTTTAATTTTACATTGTTCACTGTAGGTCACTGTTTCATTGTACTGGTTTTAATGTCGGGCTGTGTTTCATTTTACATTCTTCACTGTAGGGCATTGTTTCATTGTGGTGTATTTAATGTCGGGCTCTGTTTAATTTTGCGTTGTTTACTGTAGGTCACTGTTTCATTGTACTGTATTGAATGCCGGGCTGTGTATTAATTTTACATTGTTCAGTGTAGGGCACTGATTCATTGTACCGTATTTAATGTCGAGCTGTGTTTAAGTTTACATTGTTCAGTGTAGGGCACTGATTCATTGTACTGTATTTAATGTCGGGCTGTGTTTAATTTTACATTGTTCAGTGTAGGGCACTGTTTCACTGTACCGTATTTAATGTCAGGCTCTGTTTAATTTTACATTGTTCAGTGTAGTGCTCTGTTTCATTGTACCGTATTTAATGTCGGGCTGTGTTTTATTTTACATTCTTCACTGTAGGGCATTGTTTCATTGTGCTGTATTTAATGTCGGGCTGTGTTTAATTGTACACTGTTCACTGTCGGCACTGTTTCATTGTCCCGTATTTAATGTCGGGCTGTGTTTAAGTTTACATTGTTCAGTGTAGGGCACAGATTCATTGTATTGTATTTAGTGTCGGGCTGTGTTTAATTTTACATTGTTCAGTGTAGGGCACTGTTTCACTGTACCGTATTAATGTCGGACTCTGTTTAATTTTACATTGTTCAGTGTAGGGCACTGTTTCATTGTACCGTATTTAATGTCGGGCTGTGTTTTATTTTACATTGTTCAGTGTACGGCACTGATTCATTGTACCGTATTTAATGTCGGGCTCTGTTTAATTTTGCATTGTTGCTGGTAGGGCACTGATTCATTGTACCGTATTTAATGTCGGGCTGTGTTTAATTTTACATTGTTCACTGTAGGGCACTGTTTCACTGTACCGTATTTAATGTCGGGTTCTGTTTAATTTTACCTTGTTCAGTGTAGGGCACTGTAACATTGAACCGTATTTAATGTCGGGCTCTGTTTAATTTTACCTTGTTCAGTGTAGGGCACTGTTTCATTGTACCGTATTTACTGTCGGGCTGTGTTTAATTGTACATTGTTCACTGTAGGGCACTGTTTCATTGTACCGTATTTAATGTCGGGCTGTGTTTAATTGTACATTGTTCACTGTAGGGCACTGTTTCATTGTACCGTATTTAATGTCGGGCTGTGTTTAATTTTACATTGTTCAGTGTAGGGCACTGTTTCATTGTACCGTATTTAATGTCGGGCTGTGTTTTATTTTACATTGTTCAGTGTACGGTACTGTTTCACTGTACCGTATTTAATGTCGGGTTCTGTTTAATTTTACCTTGTTCAGTGTAGGGCACTGTAACATTGTACCGTATTTAATGTCGGGCTCTGTTTAATTTTACCTTGTTCAGAGTAGGGCACTGTTTCATTGTACCGTATTTACTGTCGGGCTGTGTTTAATTGTACATTGTTCACTGTAGGGCACTGTTTCATTGTACCGTATTTAATGTCGGGCTGTGTTTAATTGTACATTGTTCACTGTAGGGCACTGTTTCATTGTACCGTATTTAATGTCGGGCTGTGTTTAATGTTACCTTGTTCAGTGTAGGGCACTGTTTCATTTTACCGTATTTAATGTCGGGCTGTGTTTAATTGTACATTGTTCACTGTATGGCACTGTTTCACTGTACCGTATTTAATGTCGGGCTGTGTTTAATTTTACATTGTTCAGTGTAGGGCACTGATTCATTGCACCGTATTTAATGTCGGGCTCTGTTTAATTTTACATTGTTCAGTGTAGGGCACTGTTTCATTGTACTGTATTTAATGTCCGGCTCTGTTTAATTTTACATTGTTCACTGTAGGGCACTGATTCATTGTACTGTATTTAATGTCGGGCTCTGTTTAATTTTACCTTGTTCAGTGTAGGGCACTGTTTCATTGTACCGTATTTAATGTCGGGCTGTGTTTAAGTTTACATTGTTCAGTGTAGGGCACTGATTCATTGTACTGTATTTAATGTCGGGCTGTGTTTAATTTTACATTGTTCAGTGTAGGGCACTGTTTTACTGTACCGTATTTAATGTCGGGCTCTGTTTAATTTTACATTGTTCAGTGTATGGCACTATTTCATTGTACCGTATTTAATGTCGGGCTGTGTTTAATTTTACATTGTTCACTGTAGGGCACTGTTTCGTTGTACCGTATTTAATGTCGGGCTCTGTTTAATTTTAAATTGCTCAGTGTAGGGCACTCTTTCATTGTACCGTATTTAATGTCGGGCTGTGTTTAATTTTACATTGTTCACTGTAGGGCACTGTTTCATTGTACCGTATTTAATGTCGGGCTATGTTTAATTTTACATTGTTCACTGTAGGTCACTGTTTCATTGTCCCGTATTTAATGTCGGGCTCTGATTAATTTTACATTGTTCAGTGTAGGGCACTGTTTCATTGTACTACATTTAATGTCGGGCTCTGTTTAATTTTGCCTTGTTTACTTTAGGTCACTGTTTCATTGTACTGTATTTAATGTCGGGCTCTGTTAATTTTACATTGTTAACTGTAGGGCACTGTTTCATTGTACTGTATTTAATGTCCGGCTCTGTTTAATTTTACATTGTTCACTGTAGGGCACTGATTCATTGTACTGTATTTAATGTCGGGCTCTGTTTAATTTTACCTTGTTCAGTGTAGGGCACTGTTTCATTGTACCGTATTTAATGTCGGGCTGTGTTTAAGTTTACATTGTTCAGTGTAGGGCACTGATTCATTGTACTGTATTTAATGTCGGGCTGTGTTTAATTTTACATTGTTCAGTGTAGGGCACTGTTTTACTGTACCGTATTTAATGTCGGGCTCTGTTTAATTTTACATTGTTCAGTGTATGGCACTATTTCATTGTACCGTATTTAATGTCGGGCTGTGTTTAATTTTACATTGTTCACTGTAGGGCACTGTTTCGTTGTACCGTATTTAATGTCGGGCTCTGTTTAATTTTAAATTGCTCAGTGTAGGGCACTCTTTCATTGTACCGTATTTAATGTCGGGCTGTGTTTAATTTTACATTGTTCACTGTAGGGCACTGTTTCATTGTACCGTATTTAATGTCGGGCTATGTTTAATTTTACATTGTTCACTGTAGGTCACTGTTTCATTGTACTGGTTTTAATGTCGGGCTGTGTTTAATTTTACATTGTTCAGTGCAGGGCACTGTTTCACTGTACCGTATTTAATGTCGGGCTATGTTTAATTTTACATTGTTCAGTGTAGGGCACTCTTTCATTGTACCGTATTTAATGTCGGGCTGTGTTTAATTTTACCTTGTTCAGTGTAGGGCACTGTTTCATTTTACCGTATTTAATGTAGGGCTGTTTTTAATTGTACATTGTTCACTGTAGGGCACTGTTTCATTGTACTGTATTTAATGCCGGGCTGTGTTTAATTTTACATTGTTCAGTGTAGGGCACTGATTCATTGTACCGTATTTAATGTCGGGCTGTGTTTAAGTTTACCTTGTTCAGTGTAGGGCACTGATTCATTGTACTGTATTTAATGTCGGGCTGTGTTTAATTTTACATTGTTCAGTGTAGGGCACTGATTCATTGCACCGTATTTAATGTCGGGCTCTGTTTAATTTTACATTGTTCAGTGTAGGGCACTGTTTCATTGTACTGTATTTAATGTCGGGCTGTATTTAATTTTACATTCTTCACTGTAGGGCATTGTTTCATTGTGCTGTATTTAATGTTGGGCTCTGTTTAATATTACCTTGTTCACTGTCGGGCACTGTTTCATTGTCCCGTATTTAATGTCGGGCTCTGATTAATTTTACATTGTTCAGTGTAGGGCACTGTTTCATTGTACTGCATTTAATGTCGGGCTCTGTTTAATTTTGCCTTGTTTACTTTAGGTCACTGTTTCATTGTACTGTATTTAATGTCGGGCTCTGTTAATTTTACATTGTTAACTGTAGGGCACTGTTTCATTGCACTGTATTTAATGTCCGGCTCTGTTTAATTTTACATTGTTCACTGTAGGGCACTGATTCATTGTACTGTATTTAATGTCGGGCTCTGTTTAATTTTACCTTGTTCAGTGTAGGGCACTGTTTCATTGTACCGTATTTAATGTCGGGCTGTGTTTAAGTTTACATTGTTCAGTGTAGGGCACTGATTCATTGTACTGTATTTAATGTCGGGTTGTGTTTAATTTTACATTGTTCAGTGTAGGGCACTGTTTTACTGTACCGTATTTAATGTCGGGCTCTGTTTAATTTTACATTGTTCAGTGTATGGCACTGTTTCATTGTACCGTATTTAATGTCGGGCTGTGTTTAATTTTACATTGTTCACTGTAGGGCACTGTTTCGTTGTACCGTATTTAATGTCGGGCTCTGTTTAATTTTAAATTGCTCAGTGTAGGGCACTCTTTCATTGTACCGTATTTAATGTCGGGCTGTGTTTAATTTTACATTGTTCACTGTAGGGCACTGTTTCATTGTACCGTATTTAATGTCGGGCTATGTTTAATTTTACATTGTTCACTGTAGGTCACTGTTTCATTGTACTGGTTTTAATGTCGGGCTGTGTTTAATTTTACATTGTTCAGTGCAGGGCACTGTTTCACTGTACCGTATTTAATGTCGGGCTATGTTTAATTTTACATTGTTCACTGTCGGGCACTGTTTCATTGTACTGTATTTAATGTCGGGCTGTGTTTAATTTTACCTTGTTCAGTGTAGGGCACTGTTTCATTGTACCGCATTTAATGTCGGGCTATGTTTAATTTTACATTGTTCACTGTAGGTCACTGTTTCATTGTACTGGTTTTAATGTCGGGCTGTGTTTAATTTTACATTCTTCACTGTAGGGCATTGTTTCATTGTGGTGTATTTAATGTCGGGCTCTGTTTAATTTTGCGTTGTTTACTGTAGGTCACTGTTTCATCGTACTGTATTTAATGCCGGGCTGTGTTTAATTTTACATTGTTCAGTGTAGGGCACTGATTCATTGTACCGTATTTAATGTCGGGCTGTGTTTAAGTTTACATTGTTCAGTGTAGGGCACTGATTCATTGTACTGTATTTAATGTCGGGCTGTGTTTAATTTTACATTGTTCAGTGTAGGGCTCTGTTTCATTGTACCGTATTTAATGTCGGGCTGTGTTTTATTTTACATTCTTCACTGTAGGGCATTGTTTCATTATGCTGTATTTAATGTTGGGCACTGTTTAATTTTACCTTGTTCACTGTCTGGCACTGTTTCATTGTCCCGTATTTAATGTCGGGCTGTGTTGAAGTTTACATTGTTCAGTGTAGGGCACTGATTCATTGCACCGTATTTAATGTCGGGCTCTGTTTAATTTTACATTGTTCAGTGTAGGGCACTGATTCATTGTACTGTATTTAATGTCGGGCTCTGTTTAATTTTACCTTGTTCAGTGTAGGGCACTGTTTCATTGTACCGTATTTAATGTCGGGCTGTGTTTAAGTTTACATTGTTCAGTGTAGGGCACTGATTCATTGTACTGTATTTAATGTCGGGCTGTGTTTAATTTTACATTGTTCAGTGTTGGGCACTGTTTTACTGTACCGTATTTAATGTCGGGCTCTGTTTAATTTTACATTGTTCACTGTATGGAACTGTTTCATTGTACCGTATTTAATGTCGGGCTGTGTTTAATTTTACATTGTTCACTGTATGGCACTGTTTCGTTGTACCGTATTTAATGTCGGGCTCTGTTTAATTTTACATTGTTCAGTGTAGGGCACTCTTTCATTGTACCGTATTTAATGTCGGGCTGTGTTTAATTTTACCTTGTTCAGTGTAGGGCACTGTTTCATTTTACCGTATTTAATGTAGGGCTGTTTTTAATTGTACATTGTTCACTGTAGGGCACTGTTTCATTGTACTGTATTTAATGCCGGGCTGTGTTTAATTTTACATTGTTCAGTGTAGGGCACTGATTCATTGTACCGTATTTAATGTCGGGCTGTGTTTAAGTTTACCTTGTTCAGTGTAGGGCACTGATTCATTGTACTGTATTTAATGTCGGGCTGTGTTTAATTTTACATTGTTCAGTGTAGGGCTCTGTTTCATTGTACCGTATTTAATGTCGGGCTGTGTTTTATTTTACATTGTTCAGTGTAGGGCATTGTTTCATTATGCTGTATTTAATGTTGGGCTCTGTTTAATTTTACCTTGTTCACTGTCTGGCACTGTTTCATTGTCCCGTATTTAATGTCGGGCTGTGTTTAAGTTTACATTGTTCAGTGTAGGGCACAGATTCATTGTATTGTATTTAGTGTCGGGCTGTGTTTAATTTTACATTGTTCAGTGTAGGGCACTGTTTCATTGTAATGTATTTAATGTCGGGCTCTGTTTAATTTTGCCTTGTTTACTGTAGGGCACTGTTTCATTGTACCGTATTTAATGTCGGGCTCTGTTTAATTTTACCTTGTTCAGTGTAGGGCATTGTTTCATTGTACCGTATTTAATGTTGGGCTCTGTTTAATTTTATCTTGTTCACTGTCGGCCACTGTTTCATTGACCCGTATTTAATGTCGGGCTCTGTTTAATTTTACATTGTTCAGTGTAGGGCACTGTTTCATTGTACTGTATTTAATGTCGGGCTCTGATTAATTTTGCCTTGTTCAGTGTAGGGCACTGATTCATTGTACTGTATGTAATGTCGGGCTGTGTTTAATTTTACCTTGTTCAGTGTAGGGCACTGTTTCATTGTACCGTATTTAATGTCGGGCTGTGTTTAAGTTTACATTGTTCAGTGTAGGGCACTGATTCGTTGTACTGCATTTAATGTCGGGCTGTGTTTAATTTTACATTGTTCAGTGCAGGGCACTGTTTCACTGTACCGTATTTCATGTCGGGCTGTGTTTAATTTTACATTGTTCAGTGTAGGGCACTGATTCATTGCACCGTATTTAATGTCGGGCTCTGATTAATTTTGCCTTGTTCAGTGTAGGGCCTGATTCATTGTACTGTATTTAATGTCAGGCTGTGTTTAATTTTACCTTGTTCAGTGTAGGGCACTGTTTCATTGTACCGTATTTAATGTCGGGCTGTGTTTAATTTTACCTTGTTCAGTGTAGGGCACTGTTTCATTGTACTGTATTTAATGTCGGGCTGTGTTTAATTTTACATTCTTCACTGTAGGGCATTGTTTCATTGTGCTGTATTTAATGTCGGGCTCTGTTTAATTTTGCGTTGTTTACTGTAGGTCACTGTTTCATTGTACTGTATTTAATGCCGGGCTGTGTTTAATTTTGCCTTGTTTACTGTAGGTCACTGTTTCATTGTACCGTATTTAATGTCGGGCTGTTTTTAAGTTTACAATGTTCAGTGGAGGGCACTGTTACATTGTACTGTATTTAATGTCGTGCTCTGTTTAATTTTACATTGTTCAATGTAGGGCACTGTTTCTTTTTACCGTATTTCATGTCGGGCTGTGTTTAATTGCACATTGTTCACTGTAGGGCACTGTTTCATTGTACCGTATTTAGTGTCGGGCTGTGTTTAATTGTACATTGTTCACTGCAGGGCACTGTTTCGTTTTACCGTATTTAATGTCGGGCTGTGTTTAATTTTACATTGTTCAGTGTAGGGCACTCTTTCATTGTACCGTATTTAATGTCGGGCTGTGTTTAATTTTACATTGTTCAGTGTAGGGCACTCTTTCATTGTACCGTATTTAATGTAGGGCTGTTTTTAATTGTACATTGTTCACTGTAGTGCACTGTTTCATTGTACTGTATTTAATGTCGTGCTCTGTTTAATTTTACCTTGTTCAGTGTAGGGCACTGTTTCATTTTACCGCATTTAATGTAGGGCTGTTTTTAATTGTACATTGTTCACTGTAGGGCACTGTTTCATTGTACCGTATTTAATGTCGGGCTATGTTTAATTTTACATTGTTCAGTGTAGGGCACTGTTTCATTGTAATGTATTTAATGTCGGGCTCTGTTTAATTTTGCCTTGTTTACTGTAGGTCACTGTTTCACTGTACTGTATTTAATGTCGGGCTCTGTTTAATTTTGCCTTGTTCAGTGTAGGTTACTGTTTCATTGTACCGTATTTAATGTCGGGCTCTGTTTAATTTTACCTTGTTCAGTGTAGGGCACTGTTTCATTTTACCGTATTTAATGTTGGGCTCTGTTTAATTTTACCTTGTTCACTGTCGGGCACTGTTTCATTGACCCGTATTTAATGTCGGGCTCTGTTTAATTTTACATTGTTCAGTGTAGGGCACTGTTTCATTGTACTGTATTTAATGTCGGGCTCTGATTAATTTTGCCTTGTTTACTGTAGGTCACTGTTTCATTGTACTGTATTTAATGTCGGGCTGTGTTTAATTTTACATTGTTCAGTGTAGGGCACTGATTCATTGTACTGTATTTAATGTCGGGCTCTGTTTAATTTTACATTGTTCAGTGTAGGGCACTGTTTCATTGTACTGTATTTAATGTCGGGCTGTGTTTAATTTTACCTTGTTCACTGTCGGGCACTGTTTCATTGACCCGTATTTAATGTCGGGCTGTGTTTAAGTTTACATTGTTCACTGTAGGGCACTGTTTCATTGTACCGTAGTTACTGTCGGGCTGTGTTTAATTGCACATTGTTCACTGTAGGGCACTGTTTCATTGTACTGTATTTAATGTCGGGCTCTGTTTAATGTTACATTGTTCAGTGTAGGGCATTGTTTCATTGTGCTGTTTTTAATGTTGGGCTCTGTTTAATTTTACCTTGTTCACTGTCGGGCACTGTTTCATTGTCCCGTATTTAATGTAGGGCTGTTTTTAATTGTACATTGTTCACTGTAGGGCACTGTTTCATTGTACTGTATTTAATGTCGGGCTCTGTTTAATTTTACGTTGTTCAGTGTAGGGCACTGTTTCATTGTCCCGTATTTAATGTCGGGCTCTGTTTAATGTTACATTGTTCAGTGTAGGTCACTGTTTCATTGTCCCGTATTTAATGTCGGGCTCTGTTTAATTTTACCTTGTTCAGTGTAGGGCACTGTTTCATTGTACTGTATTTAATGTCGGGCTGTTTTTAATTGTACATTCTTCACTGTAGGGCACTGTTTCATTGTCCCGTATTTAATGTCGGGCTGTGTTTAAGTTTACGTTGTTCAGTGTAGGGCATTATTTCATTGTGGTGTATTTAATGTCGGGCTCTGTTTAATTTTGCATTGTTTACTGTAGGTCACTGTTTCATTGTACTGTATTTAATGCCGGGCTGTGTTTACTTTTGCCTTGTTTACTGTAGGTCACTGATTCATTGTACTGTATTTAATGCCGGGCTGTGTTTAATTTTACATTGATCAGTGCAGAGCACTGATTCATTGTACCGTATTTAGTGTCGGGCTGTGTTTAATTTTACATTGTTCACTGTAGGGCACTGTTTCGTTGTACCGTATTTAATGTCGGGCTCTGTTTAATTTTACCTTGTTCAGTGTAGGGCACTGTTTCATTGTACCGTATTTAATGTCGGGCTGTGTTTAATTTTACCTTGTTTAGTGCAGGGCACTGTTTCATTTTACCGTATTTAATGTAGGGCTGTTTTTAATTGTACATTGTTCACTGTAGGGCACTGTTTCATTGTACCGTATTTAATGTCGGGCTATGTTTAATTTTACATTGTTCACTGTAGGTCACTGTTTCATTGTACTGGTTTTAATGTCGGGCTGTGTTTAATTTTACATTCTTCACTGTAGGGCACTGTTTCATTGTACCGTATTTAATGTCGGGCTCTGTTTAATTTTACCTTGTTCAGTGTAGGGCACTGTTTCGTTTTACCGTATTTAACGTCGGGCTGTGTTTAATTTTACCTTGTTCACTGTCGGGCACTGATTCATTGTACGGTATTTAATGTCGGGCTCTGTTTAATTTTACATAGTTGCTGGTAGGGCACTGATTCATTGTACCGTATTTAATGTCGGGCTGTGTTTAATTGTACATTGTTCACTGCAGGGCACTGTTTCGTTTTACCGTATTTAATGTCGGGCTGTGTTTAATTTTACATTGTTCAGTGTAGGGCACTCTTTCATTGTACCGTATTTAATGTCGGGCTGTGTATAATTTTACATTGTTCAGTGTAGGGCACTCTTTCATTGTACCGTATTTAATGTAGGGCTGTTTTTAATTGTACATTGTTCACTGTAGTGCACTGTTTCATTGTACTGTATTTAATGTCGGGCTCTGTTTCATTTTACATTGTTCAATGTAGGGCACTGTTTCTTTTTACCGTATTTCATGTCGGGCTGTGTTTAATTGCACATTGTTCACTGTAGGGCACTGTTTCATTGTACCGTAGTTACTGTCGGGCTGTGTTTAATTGCACATTGTTCACTGTAGGGCACTGTTTCATTGTACCGTAGTTACTGTCGGGCTGTGTTTAATTGCACATTGTTCACTGTAGGGCACTGTTTCATTGTACTGTATTTAATGTCGGGCTCTGTTTAATGTTACATTGTTCAGTGTAGGGCATTGTTTCATTGTGCTGTTTTTAATGTTGGGCTCTGTTTAATTTTACCTTGTTCACTGTCGGGCACTGTTTCATTGTCCCGTATTTAATGTAGGGCTGTTTTTAATTGTACATTGTTCACTGTAGGGCACTGTTTCATTGTACTGTATTTAATGTCGGGCTCTGTTTAATTTTACCTTGTTCAGTGTAGGGCACTGTTTCATTGTCCCGTATTTAATGTCGGGCTCTGTTTAATGTTACATTGTTCAGTGTAGGTCACTGTTTCATTGTCCCGTATTTAATGTCGGGCTCTGTTTAATTTTACCTTGTTCAGTGTAGGGCACTGTTTCATTGTACTGTATTTAATGTCGGGCTGTTTTTAATTGTACATTCTTCACTGTAGGGCACTGTTTCATTGTACCGTATTTAATGTCGGGCTGTGTTTAATTGTACATTGTTCACTGTAGGGCACTGTTTCATTGTACCGCATTTAATGTCGGGCTGTGTTTAATTTTACCTTGCTCAGTGGAGGGCGCTGTTACATTGTACTGTATTTAATGTCGTGCTCTGTTTAATTTTACCTTGTTCACTGTCGGGCACTGTTTCGTTGTCCCGTATTTAATGTCGGGCTCTGTTTAATTTTACCTTGTTCAGTGTAGGGCACTGTTTCATTGACCCGTATTTAATGTCGGGCTCTGTTTAATTTTACATTGTTCAGTGTAGGGCACTGTTTCATTGTACTGTATTTAATTTCGGGCTCTGTTTAATTTTGCCTTGTTTACTGTAGGCAACTGTTTCATTGTACTGTATTTAATGTCGGGCTGTGTTTAATTTTACATTGTTCAGTGTAGGGCACTGATTCATTGTACCGTATTTAATGTCGGGCTCTGTTTAATTACACATTCTTCACTGTAGGGCATTGTTTCATTGTGCCGTATTTAATGTTGGGCTCTGTTTAATTTTACCTTGTTCACTGTCGGGCACTGTTTCATTGTCCCATACTTAATGTCGGGCTCTGATTAATTTTACATTGTTCACAGTAGGGCACTGTCTCATTGTACCGCATTTAATGTCGGGCTGTGTTTAATTTTACATTGTTCAGTGTAGGGCACTGTTTCACTGTACCGTATTAATGTCGGGCTCTGTTTAATTTTACATTGTTCAGTGTAGGGCACTGTTTCATTGTACCGTATTTAATGTCGGGCTGTGTTTTATTTTACATTGTTCAGTGTAGGGCACTGTTTCATTGTACCGTATTTAATGTCGGGCTGTGTTTTATTTTACATTGTTCAGTGTAGGGCACTGATTCATTGTACCGTATTTATTGTCGGGCTCTGTTTAATTTTACATTGTTGCTAGTAGGGCACTGATTCATTGTACCGTATTTAATGTCGGGCTGTGTTTAATTTTACATTGTTCGCTGTAGGGCACTGTTTCGTTGTACTGGTTTTAATGTCGGGCTGTGTTTAATTTTACCTTGTTCACTGTCGGGCACTGATTCATTGTACGGTATTTAATGTCGGGCTCTGTTTAATTTTACATTGTTGCTGGTAGGGCACTGATTCATTGTACCGTATTTAATGTCGGGCTCTGTTTAATTTTACATTGTTCAGTGTAGGTCACTGTTTCATCGTACTGTATTTAATGCCGGGCTGTGTTTAATTTTACATTGTTCAGTGTAGGGCACTGATTCATTGTACCGTATTTAATGTCGGGCTGTGTTTAAGTTTACATTGTTCAGTGTAGGGCACTGATTCATTGTACTGTATTTAATGTCGGGCTGTGTTTAATTTTACATTGTTCAGTGTAGGGCTCTGTTTCATTGTACCGTATTTAATGTCGGGCTGTGTTTTATTTTACATTCTTCACTGTAGGGCATTGTTTCATTATGCTGTATTTAATGTTGGGCTCTGTTTAATTTTACCTTGTTCACTGTCTGGCACTGTTTCATTGTCCCGTATTTAATGTCGGGCTGTGTTTAAGTTTACATTGTTCAGTGTAGGGCACTGATTCATTGCACCGTATTTAATGTCGGGCTCTGTTTAATTTTACATTGTTCAGTGTAGGGCACTGATTCATTGTACTGTATTTAATGTCGGGCTCTGTTTAATTTTACCTTGTTCAGTGTAGGGCACTGTTTCATTGTACCGTATTTAATGTCGGGCTGTGTTTAATTTTACATTGTTCAGTGTAGGGCACTGTTTTACTGTACCGTATTTAATGTCGGGCTCTGTTTAATTTTACATTGTTCACTGTATGGAACTGTTTCATTGTACCGTATTTAATGTCGGGCTGTGTTTAATTTTACATTGTTCACTGTAGGGCACTGTTTCGTTGTACCGTATTTAATGTCGGGCTCTGTTTAATTTTACATTGTTCAGTGTAGGGCACTCTTTCATTGTACCGTATTTAATGTCGGGCTGTGTTTAATTTTACCTTGTTCAGTGTAGGGCACTGTTTCATTTTACCGTATTTAATGTAGGGCTGTTTTTAATTGTACATTGTTCACTGTAGGGCACTGTTTCATTGTACTGTATTTAATGCCGGGCTGTGTTTAATTTTACATTGTTCAGTGTAGGGCACTGATTCATTGTACCGTATTTAATGTCGGGCTGTGTTTAAGTTTACATTGTTCAGTGTAGGGCACTGATTCATTGTACTGTATTTAATGTCGGGCTGTGTTTAATTTTACATTGTTCAGTGTAGGGCTCTGTTTCATTGTACCGTATTTAATGTCGGGCTGTGTTTTATTTTACATTCTTCACTGTAGGGCATTGTTTCATTATGCTGTATTTAATGTTGGGCTCTGTTTAATTTTACCTTGTTCACTGTCTGGCACTGTTTCAGTGTACCGTATTTAATGTCGGGCTCTGTTTAATTTTGCATTGTTGCTGGTAGGGCACTGATTCATTGTACTGTATTTAATGTCGGGCTGTGTTTAATTTTACATTGTTCAGTGTAGGGCACTGTTTTACTGTACCGTATTTAATGTCGGGCTCTGTTTAATTTTACATTGTTCACTGTATGGAACTGTTTCATTGTACCGTATTTAATGTCGGGCTGTGTTTAATTTTACATTGTTCACTGTAGGGCACTGTTTCGTTGTACCGTATTTAATGTCGAGCTCTGTTTAATTTTACATTGTTCAGTGTAGGGCACTGTTTCATTGTACCGTATTTAATGTCGGGCTGTGTTTAATTTTACCTTGTTCAGTGTAGGGCACTGTTTCATTTTACCGTATTTAATGTAGGGCTGTTTTTAATTGTACATTGTTCACTGTAGGGCACTGTTTCATTGTACTGTATTTAATGCCGGGCTGTGTTTAATTTTACATTGTTCAGTGTAGGGCACTGATTCATTGTACCGTATTTAATGTCGGGCTGTGTTTAAGTTTGCATTGTTCAGTGTAGGGCACTGATTCATTGTACCGTATTTAATGTCGGGCTGTGTTTAAGTTTACATTGTTCAGTGTAGGGCTCTGTTTCATTATGCTGTATTTAATGTTGGGCTCTGTTTAATTTTACCTTGTTCACTGTCTGGCACTGTTTCATTGTACCGTATTTAATGTCGGGCTCTGTTTAATTTTGCATTGTTGCTGGTAGGGCACTGATTCATTGTACCGTATTTAATGTCGGGCTGTGTTTAATTTTACATTGTTCACTGTAGGGCACTGTTTCATTGTACCGTATTTAATGTCGGGCTCTGTTTAATTTTACCTTGTTCAGTGTAGGGCATTGTTTCATTGTACCGTATTTAATGTTGGGCTCTGTTTAATTTTACCTTGTTCACTGTCGGCCACTGTTTCATTGACCCGTATTTAATGTCGGGCTCTGTTTAATTTTACATTGTTCAGTGTAGGGCACTGTTTCATTGTACTGTATTTAATGTCGGGCTCTGATTAATTTTGCCTTGTTCAGTGTAGGGCACTGATTCATTGTACTGTATTTAATGTCGGGCTGTGTTTAATTTTACCTTGTTCAGTGTAGGGCACTGTTTCATTGTACCGTATTTACTGTCGGGCTGTGTTTAAGTTTACATTGTTCAGTGTAGGACACTGATTCGTTGTACTGCATTTAATGTCGGGCTGTGTTTAATTTTACATTGTTCAGTGCAGGGCACTGTTTCACTGTACCGTATTTCATGTCGGGCTGTGTTTAATTTTACATTGTTCAGTGTAGGGCACTGATTCATTGCACCGTATTTAATGTCGGGCTCTGATTAATTTTGCCTTGTTCAGTGTAGGGCACTGATTCATTATACTGTATTTAATGTCAGGCTGTGTTTAATTTTACCTTGTTCAGTGTAGGGCACTGTTTCATTGTACCGTATTTAATGTCGGGCTGTGTTTAATTTTACCTTGTTTAGTGTAGGGCACTGTTTCATTGTACTGTATTTAATGTCGGGCTGTGTTTAATTTTACATTCTTCACTGTAGGGCATTGTTTCATTGTGCTGTATTTAATGTTGGGCTCTGTTTAATTTTACCTTGTTCACTGTCGGGCACTGTTTCATTGTCCCGTATTTAATGTCGGGCTCTGATTAATTTTACATTGTTCAGTGTAGGGCACTGTTTCATTGTACTGTATTTAATGTCGGGCTCTGTTTAATTTTACATTGTTCAATGTAGGGCACTGTTTCATTTTACCGTATTTCATGTCGGGCTGTGTTTAATTGCACATTGTTCACTGTAGGGCACTGTTTCATTGTACCGTATTTAGTGTCGGGCTGTGTTTAATTGTACATTGTTCACTGTAGGGCACTGTTTCATTGTACTGTATTTAATGTCGGGCTCTGTTTAATTTTACCTTGTTCAGTGTAGGGCACTGTTTCATTGTACCGTATTTAATGTCGGGCTGTGTTTAAGCTTACATTGTTCAGTGTAGGGCACTGATTCATTGTACTGTATTTAATGTCGGGCTGTGTTTAATTTTACATTGTTCACTGTAGGGCACTGTTTCGTTGTACCGTATTTAATGTCGGGCTCTGTTTAATTTTAGCTTGTTCACTGTCGGGCACTGTTTCATTGTCCCGTATTTAATGTCGGGCTCTCTTTAATGTTACATTGTTCAGTGTAGGGCACTGTTTCATTGTACTGCATTTAATGTCGGGCTCTGTTTAATTTTGCCTTGTTTACTGTAGGTCACTGTTTCACTGTACTGTATTTAATGCCGGGCTGTGTTTAATTTTGCCTTGTTTACTGTAGGTCACTGATTCATTGTACCGTATTTAATGTCGGGCTGTTTTTAAGTTTACAATGTTCAGTGGAGGGCACTGTTACAGTGTACTGTATTTAATGTCGTGCTCTGTTTAATTTTACATTGTTCAATGTAGGGCACTGTTTCTTATTACCGTATTTCATGTCGGGCTGTGTTTAATTGCACATTGTTCACTGTAGGGCACTGTTTCATTGTGCTGTATTTAATGTCGTGCTCTGTTTAATTTTACATTGTTCAATTTAGGGCACTGTTTCTTTTTACCGTATTTCACGTCGGGCTGTGTTTAATTGCACATTGTTCACTGTAGGGCACTGTTTCATTGTACCGTATTTAGTGTCGGGCTGTGTTTAATTGTACATTGTTCACTGCAGGGCACTGTTTCGTTTTACCGTATTTAATGTCGGGCTGTGTTTAATTTTACATTGTTCAGTGTAGGGCACTCTTTCATTGTACCGTATTTAATGTCGGGCTGTGTTTAATTTTACATTGTTCAGTGTAGGGCACTCTTTCATTGTACCGTATTTAATGTAGGGCTGTTTTTAATTGTACATTGTTCACTGTAGTGCACTGTTTCATTGTACTGTATTTAATGTCGGGCTCTGTTTCATTTTACATTGTTCAATGTAGGGCACTGTTTCTTTTTACCGTATTTCATGTCGGGCTGTGTTTAATTGCACATTGTTCACTGTAGGGCACTGTTTCATTGTACCGTAGTTACTGTCGGGCTGTGTTTAATTGCACATTGTTCACTGTAGGGCACTGTTTCATTGTACCGTAGTTACTGTCGGGCTGTGTTTAATTGCACATTGTTCACTGTAGGGCACTGTTTCATTGTACTGTATTTAATGTCGGGCTCTGTTTAATGTTACATTGTTCAGTGTAGGGCATTGTTTCATTGTGCTGTTTTTAATGTTGGGCTCTGTTTAATTTTACCTTGTTCACTGTCGGGCACTGTTTCATTGTCCCGTATTTAATGTAGGGCTGTTTTTAATTGTACATTGTTCACTGTAGGGCACTGTTTCATTGTACTGTATTTAATGTCGGGCTCTGTTTAATTTTACGTTGTTCAGTGTAGGGCACTGTTTCATTGTCCCGTATTTAATGTCGGGCTCTGTTTAATGTTACATTGTTCAGTGTAGGTCACTGTTTCATTGTACTGTATTTAATGTCGGGCTCTGTTTAATGTTACATTGTTCAGTGTAGGGCATTGTTTCATTGTGCTGTTTTTAATGTTGGGCTCTGTTTAATTTTACCTTGTTCACTGTCGGGCACTGTTTCATTGTCCCGTATTTAATGTAGGGCTGTTTTTAATTGTACATTGTTCACTGTAGGGCACTGTTTCATTGTCCCGTATTTAATGTCGGGCTGTGTTTAAGTTTACGTTGTTCAGTGTAGGGCATTATTTCATTGTGGTGTATTTAATGTCGGGCTCTGTTTAATTTTGCATTGTTTACTGTAGGTCACTGTTTCATTGTACTGTATTTAATGCCGGGCTGTGTTTACTTTTGCCTTGTTTACTGTAGGTCACTGATTCATTGTACTGTATTTAATGCCGGGCTGTGTTTAATTTTACATTGATCAGTGTAGAGCACTGATTCATTGTCCCGTATTTAGTGTCGGGCTGTGTTTAATTTTACATTGTTCACTGTAGGGCACTGTTTCGTTGTACCGTATTTAATGTCGGGCTCTGTTTAATTTTACCTTGTTCAGTGTAGGGCACTGTTTCATTGTACCGTATTTAATGTCGGGCTGTGTTTAATTTTACCTTGTTTAGTGCAGGGCACTGTTTCATTTTACCGTATTTAATGTAGGGCTGTTTTTAATTGTACATTGTTCACTGTAGGGCACTGTTTCATTGTACCGTATTTAATGTCGGGCTATGTTTAATTTTACATTGTTCACTGTAGGTCACTGTTTCATTGTACTGGTTTTAATGTCGGGCTGTGTTTAATTTTACATTCTTCACTGTAGGGCACTGTTTCATTGTACCGTATTTAATGTCGGGCTCTGTTTAATTTTACCTTGTTCAGTGTAGGGCACTGTTTCGTTTTACCGTATTTAACGTCGGGCTGTGTTTAATTTTACCTTGTTCACTGTCGGGCACTGATTCATTGTACGGTATTTAATGTCGGGCTCTGTTTAATTTTACATAGTTGCTGGTAGGGCACTGATTCATTGTACCGTATTTAATGTCGGGCTGTGTTTAATTGTACATTGTTCACTGCAGGGCACTGTTTCGTTTTACCGTATTTAATGTCGGGCTGTGTTTAATTTTACATTGTTCAGTGTAGGGCACTCTTTCATTGTACCGTATTTAATGTCGGGCTGTGTTTAATTTTACATTGTTCAGTGTAGGGCACTCTTTCATTGTACCGTATTTAATGTAGGGCTGTTTTTAATTGTACATTGTTCACTGTAGTGCACTGTTTCATTGTACTGTATTTAATGTCGGGCTCTGTTTCATTTTACATTGTTCAATGTAGGGCACTGTTTCTTTTTACCGTATTTCATGTCGGGCTGTGTTTAATTGCACATTGTTCACTGTAGGGCACTGTTTCATTGTACCGTAGTTACTGTCGGGCTGTGTTTAATTGCACATTGTTCACTGTAGGGCACTGTTTCATTGTACCGTAGTTACTGTCGGGCTGTGTTTAATTGCACATTGTTCACTGTAGGGCACTGTTTCATTGTACTGTATTTAATGTCGGGCTCTGTTTAATGTTACATTGTTCAGTGTAGGGCATTGTTTCATTGTGCTGTTTTTAATGTTGGGCTCTGTTTAATTTTACCTTGTTCACTGTCGGGCACTGTTTCATTGTCCCGTATTTAATGTAGGGCTGTTTTTAATTGTACATTGTTCACTGTAGGGCACTGTTTCATTGTACTGTATTTAATGTCGGGCTCTGTTTAATTTTACCTTGTTCAGTGTAGGGCACTGTTTCATTGTCCCGTATTTAATGTCGGGCTCTGTTTAATGTTACATTGTTCAGTGTAGGTCACTGTTTCATTGTCCCGTATTTAATGTCGGGCTCTGTTTAATTTTACCTTGTTCAGTGTAGGGCACTGTTTCATTGTACTGTATTTAATGTCGGGCTGTTTTTAATTGTACATTCTTCACTGTAGGGCACTGTTTCATTGTACCGTATTTAATGTCGGGCTGTGTTTAATTGTACATTGTTCACTGTAGGGCACTGTTTCATTGTACCGCATTTAATGTCGGGCTGTGTTTAATTTTACCTTGCTCAGTGGAGGGCGCTGTTACATTGTACTGTATTTAATGTCGTGCTCTGTTTAATTTTACCTTGTTCACTGTCGGGCACTGTTTCGTTGTCCCGTATTTAATGTCGGGCTCTGTTTAATTTTACCTTGTTCAGTGTAGGGCACTGTTTCATTGACCCGTATTTAATGTCGGGCTCTGTTTAATTTTACATTGTTCAGTGTAGGGCACTGTTTCATTGTACTGTATTTAATTTCGGGCTCTGTTTAATTTTGCCTTGTTTACTGTAGGCAACTGTTTCATTGTACTGTATTTAATGTCGGGCTGTGTTTAATTTTACATTGTTCAGTGTAGGGCACTGATTCATTGTACCGTATTTAATGTCGGGCTCTGTTTAATTACACATTCTTCACTGTAGGGCATTGTTTCATTGTGCCGTATTTAATGTTGGGCTCTGTTTAATTTTACCTTGTTCACTGTCGGGCACTGTTTCATTGTCCCATACTTAATGTCGGGCTCTGATTAATTTTACATTGTTCACAGTAGGGCACTGTCTCATTGTACCGCATTTAATGTCGGGCTGTGTTTAATTTTACATTGTTCAGTGTAGGGCACTGTTTCACTGTACCGTATTAATGTCGGGCTCTGTTTAATTTTACATTGTTCAGTGTAGGGCACTGTTTCATTGTACCGTATTTAATGTCGGGCTGTGTTTTATTTTACATTGTTCAGTGTAGGGCACTGTTTCATTGTACCGTATTTAATGTCGGGCTGTGTTTTATTTTACATTGTTCAGTGTAGGGCACTGATTCATTGTACCGTATTTATTGTCGGGCTCTGTTTAATTTTACATTGTTGCTAGTAGGGCACTGATTCATTGTACCGTATTTAATGTCGGGCTGTGTTTAATTTTACATTGTTCGCTGTAGGGCACTGTTTCGTTGTACTGGTTTTAATGTCGGGCTGTGTTTAATTTTACCTTGTTCACTGTCGGGCACTGATTCATTGTACGGTATTTAATGTCGGGCTCTGTTTAATTTTACATTGTTGCTGGTAGGGCACTGATTCATTGTACCGTATTTAATGTCGGGCTCTGTTTAATTTTACATTGTTCAGTGTAGGGCACTGTTTCATTGTACCGTATTTAATATCGGGCTCTGTTTAATTTTACCTTGTTCAGTGTAGGGCACTGTTTCATTGTACCGTATTTAATGTCGGGCTCTGTTTAATTTTACCTTGTTCACTGTCGGGCACTGTTTCATTGTCCCATACTTAATGTCGGGCTCTGATTAATTTTACATTGTTCACAGTGGGGCACTGTCTCATTGTACCGCATTTAATGTCGGGCTGTGTTTAATTTTACATTGTTCATTGTAGGGCACTGTTTCACTGTACCGTATTAATGTCGGGCTCTGTTTAATTTTACATTGTTCAGTGTAGGGCACTGTTTCATTGTACCGTATTTAATGTCGGGCTGTGTTTTATTTTACATTGTTCAGTGTAGGGCACTGTTTCATTGTACCGTATTTAATGTCGGGCTGTGTTTTATTTTACATTGTTCAGTGTAGGGCACTGATTCATTGTACCGTATTTATTGTCGGGCTCTGTTTAATTTTACATTGTTGCTAGTAGGGCACTGATTCATTGTACCGTATTTAATGTCGGGCTGTGTTTAATTTTACATTGTTCGCTGTAGGGCACTGTTTCGTTGTACTGGTTTTAATGTCGGGCTGTGTTTAATTTTACCTTGTTCACTGTCGGGCACTGATTCATTGTACGGTATTTAATGTCGGGCTCTGTTTAATTTTACATTGTTGCTGGTAGGGCACTGATTCATTGTACCGTATTTAATGTCGGGCTCTGTTTAATTTTACATTGTTCAGTGTAGGGCACTGTTTCATTGTACCGTATTTAATGTCGGGCTCTGTTTAATTTTACCTTGTTCAGTGTAGGGCACTGTTTCATTGTACCGTATTTAATGTCGGGCTGTGTTTAATTTTACATTGTTCACTGTCGGGCACTGTTTCATTGTACTGTATTTAATGTCGGGCTCTGTTTAATTTTACCTTGTTCACTGTAGGGCACTGTTTCATTGTACCGTATTTAATGTCGGGCTGTGTTTAATTTTACATTGTTCTCTGTAGGGCACTGTTTCATTGTACCGTATTTATTGTCGGGCTGTGTTTAATTGTACATTGTTCACTGTAGGGCACTGTTTCATTTTACTGTATTTAATGTCGGGCTCTGATTAATTTTACATTGTTCAGTGAAGGGCACTGTTTCATTGTACTGTATTTAATGTCGGGCTCTGTTAATTTTACATTGTTCACTGTAGGGCACTGTTTCGTTGTACTGTATTTAATGCCCAGCTCTGTTTAATTTTACCTTGTTCAGTGTAGGGCACTGTTTCATTGTACCGTATTTAATGTCGGGCTGTGTTTAAGTTTACATTGTTCAGTGTAGGGCACTGATTCATTGTACTGTATTTAATGTCGGGCTGTGTTTAATTTTACATTGTTCAGTTTAGGGCACTGTTTCACTGTACCGTATTTAATGTCGGGCTCTGTTTAATTTTACATTGTTCAGTGTAGGGCACTGTTTCATTGTACCGTATTTAATGTCGGGCTCTGTTTAATTTTACATTCTTTACTGTAGGGCATTGTTTCATTGTGCTGTATTTAATGTTGGGGCCTGTTTAATTTTACCTTGTTCACTGTCGGGCACTGTTTCATTGTCCCGTATTTAATGTCGGGCTCTGATTAGTTTTACATTGTTCAGTGTAGGGCACTGTTTCATTGCACTGTATTTAATGTCGGGCTCTGTTTAATTTTGCCTTGTTTACTGTAGGTCACTGTTTCATTGTACTGTATTTAATGTCGGGCTCTGTTAATTTTACATTGTTCACTGTAGGGCACTGTTTCATTGTACTGTATTTAATGTCGGGCTCTGTTTAATTTTACATTGTTCACTGTAGGGCACTGTTTCATTGTACCGTATTTAATGTCGGGCTGTGTTTAATTTTACATTGTTCACTGTAGGTCACTGTTTCACTGTACTGTATTTAATGTCGGGCTCTGTTTAATTTTGCCTTGTTCAGTGTAGGGCACTGTTTCATTGAACCGTATTTAATGTCGGGCTCTGTTTAATTTTACCTTGTTTTGTGTAGGGCACTGTTTCATTTTACCGTAATTAATGTTGGGCTCTGTTTAATTTTACCTTGTTCACTGTCGGGCACTGTTTCATTGACCCGTATTTAATGTCGGGCTCTGTTTAATTTTACATTGTTCAGTGTAGGGCACTGTTTCATTGTACTGTATTTAATGTCGGGCTCTGATTAATTTTGCCTTGTTTACTGTAGGTCACTGTTTCATTGTACCGTATTTAATGTCGGGCTCTGTTTAATTTTACCTTGTTTTGTGTAGGGCACTGTTTCATTTTACCGTATTTAATGTTGGGCTCTGTCTAATTTTACCTTGTTCACTGTCGGGCACTGTTTCATTGACCCGTATTTAATGTCGGGCTCTGTTTAATTTTACATTGTTCAGTGTAGGGCACTGTTTCATTGTACTGTATTTAATGTCGGGCTCTGATTAATTTTGCCTTGTTTACTGTAGGGCACTGTTTCATTGTACCGTATTTAATGTCGGGCTGTGTTTAAGTTTACATTGTTCAGTGTAGGGCACTGTTTCACTGTACCGTATTTAATGTCGGGCTGTGTTTAATTTTACATTCTTCACTGTAGGGCATTGTTTCATTGTGCTGTATTTAATGGTGGGCTCTGTTTAATTTTACCTTGTTCACTGTCGGGCACTGTTTCATTGTCCCGTATTTAATGTCGGGCTCTGGTTAATTTTACATTGTTCAGTGTAGGGCACTGTTTCATTGTACTGTATTTAATGTCGGGCTCTGTTTAATTTTGCCTTGTTTACTGTAGGTCACTGTTTCATTGTACTGTATTTAATGTCGGGCTCTGTTAATTTTACATTGTTCACTGTAGGGCACTGTTTCATTGTACTGTATTTAATGTCCGCCTCTGTTTAATTTTACATTGTTCAATGTAGGGCACTGTTTCACTTTACCGTATTTCATGTCGGGCTGTGTTTAATTGTACATTGTTCACTGTCGGGCACTGTTTCATTGTACCGTATTTAGTGGCGGGCTCTGTTTAATTGTACATTGTTCACTGTAGGGCACTGTTTCATTGTACTGTATTTAATGTCGGGCTCTGTTTAATTTTACCTTGTTCAGTGTAGGGCACTGTTTCATTGTACCGTATTTAATGTCGGGCTCTGTTTAATTTTACCTTGTTCAGTGTAGGGCACTGTTTCATTGTACCGTATTTAATGTCGGGCTGTGTTTAAGTTTACATTGTTCAGTGTAGGGCACTGATTCATTGTACTGTATTTAATGTCGGGCTGTGTTTAATTTTACATTGTTCAGTGTAGGGCACTGTTTCACTGTACCGTATTTAATGTCGGGCTCTGTTTAATTTTACATTGTTCAGTGTATGGCACTGTTTCATTGTACCGTATTTAATGTCGGGCTGTGTTTTATTTTACATTGTTCAGTGTAGGGCACTGTTTCATTGTACCATATTTAATGTCGGGCTCTGTTTAATTTTACAATGTTCACTGTCGGGCACTGTTTCATTGTACCGTATTTAGTGGCGGGCTCTGTTTAATTGTACATTGTTCACTGTAGGGCACTGTTTCATTGTACTGTATTTAATGTCGGGCTCTGTTTAATTTTACATTGTTCAGTGTAGGGCACTGTTTCACTGTACCGTATTTAATGTCGGGCTCTGTTTAATTTTACATTGTTCAGTGTATGGCACTGTTTCATTGTACCGTATTTAATGTCGGGCTGTGTTTTATTTTACATTGTTCAGTGTAGGGCACTGTTTCATTGTACCATATTTAATGTCGGGCTCTGTTTAATTTTACAATGTTCAGTGTAGGGCACTGTTTCATTGTACCGTATTTAATGTCGGGCTCTGTTTAATTTTACATTCTTCACTGTAGGGCATTGTTTCATTGTGCTGTATTTAATGTTGGGGCCTGTTTAATTTTACCTTGTTCACTGTCGGGCACTGTTTCATTGTCCCGTATTTAATGTCGGGCTCTGATTAATTTTACATTGTTCAGTGTAGGGCACTGTTTCATTGCACTGTATTTAGTGTCGGGCTCTGTTTAATTTTGCCTTGTTTACTGTAGGTCACTGTTTCATTGTACTGTATTTAATGTCGGGCTGTGTTTAATTGTACATTGTTCACTGTAGGGCACTGTTTAATTGCACCGTATTTAGTGTCGGGCTGTGTTTAATTGTACATTGTTCACTGTAGGGGACTGTTTCATTGTACTGTATTTAATGTCGGGCTCTGTTTAATTTTACATTCTTCACTGTAGGGCATTGTTTCATTGTGCTGTATTTAATGTTGGGGCCTGTTTAATTTTACCTTGTTCACTGTCGGGCACTGTTTCATTGTCCCGTATTTAATGTCGGGCTCTGTTAATTTTACATTGTTCACTCTAGGGCACTGTTTCATTGTACCGTATTTAATGTCGGGCTGTGTTTAATTGTACATTGTTCACTGTAGGACACTGTTTAATTGCACCGTATTTAGTGTCGGCCTGTGTTTAATTGTACATTGTTCACTGTAGGGGACTGTTTCATTGTACTGTATTTAATGTCGGGCTGTGTTTAATTTTAGCTTGTTCGGTGTAGGGCAATGTTTCATTGTACCGTTTTTAATGTCGGGCTGTGTTTAATTTTACAATGTTCAGTGTCGGGCACTGTTTCATTGTACCGTATTTAATGTCGGGCTTTGTTTAATTTTACCTTGTTCAGTGTAGGTCACTGTTTCATTGTGCTGTATTTAATGTTGGGCTCTGTTTAATTTTACCTTGTTCACTGTCGGGCACTGTTTCATTGTCCCGTATTTAACGTCGGGCTCTGATTAATTTTACATTGTTCAGTGTAGGGCACTGTTTCGTTGCACTGTATTTAATGTCAGGCTCTGTTTAATTTTTCCTTGTTTACTGTAGGTCACTGTTTCATTGTACAGTATTTAATGTCGGGCTCTGTTAATTTTACATTGGTCAGTGTAGGGCACTGTTTCATTCTACTGTATTTAATGTTGGGCTCTGATTAATTTTACATTGTTCACTGTAGGGCACAGTTTCATTGTACTCTACTTAATGTCGGGCTCTGTTTAATTTTACATTGTTCAGTGTAGGGCACTGTTTCATTGTACCGTATATAATGTCGGGCTGTGTTTAATTTTACATTGTTCAGCGTAGGGCACTGTTTCATTTTACCGTTTTTAATGTCGGGCTGTGTTTAATTGTACATTGTTCACTATAGGGCACTGTTTCATTGTACCGTATTTAGTGTCGAGCTGTGTTTAATTGTACATTATTCACTGTAGGGCACTGTTTCATTGTACTGTATTTAATGTCGGGCTCTGTTTAATTTTACCTTGTTCAGTGTAGGGCACTGTTTCATTGTACCGTATTTAATGTCGGGCTGTGTTTAATTTTACATTGTTCAGTGTAGGGCACTGTTTCATTGTACCGTATTTAATGTCGGGCTCTGTTTAATTTTACAATGTTCAGTGTAGGGCACTGTTTCATTGTACCGTATTTAATGTCGGGCTCTGTTTAATTTTACATTCTTCACTGTAGGGCATTGTTTCATTGTGCTGTATTTAATGTTGGGTCCTGTTTAATTTTACCTTGTTCACTGTCGGGCACTGTTTCATTGTCCCGTATTTAATGTCAGGCTCTGATTAATTTTACATTGTTCAGTGTAGGGCACTGTTTCATTGCACTGTATTTAGTGTCGGGCTCTGTTTAATTTTGCCTTGTTTACTGTAGGTCACTGTTTCATTGTACTGTATTTAATGTCGGGCTCTGTTAATTTTACATTGTTCACTGTAGGGGAGTGTTTCATTGTACTGTATTTAATGTCGGGCTCTGTTTAATTTTACCTTGTTCGGTGTAGGGCAATGTTTCATTGTACCGTATTTAATGTCGGGCTGTGTTTAATTTTACAATGTTCACTGTAGGGCATTGTTTCATTGTGCTGTATTTAATGTCGGGCTGTGTTTAATTTTACATTGTTCAGTGTAGGGCACTGATTCATTGTACCGTATTTAATGTCGGGCTCTGTTTAATTACACATTCTTCACTGTAGGGCATTGTTTCATTGTGCTGTATTTAATGTTGGGCTCTGTTTAATTTTACATTGTTCAGTGTAGGGCACTGTTTCATTGTACTGTATTTAATGTCGGGCTCTGTCAATTTTACATTGTTCACTGTAGGGCACTGTTTCGTTGTACTGTATTTAATGCCCGGCTCTGTTTAATTTTACCTTGTTCAGTGTAGGGCACTGTTTCATTGTACTGGACTTAATGTCGGGCTCTGTTTAATTTTACATTGTTCACTGTAGGGCACTGTTTCATTGTACCGTATTTAATGTCGGGCTCTGGTTAATTTTACATTGTTCAGTGTAGGGCACTGTTTCATTGTACCGTATTTAATTTCGGGCTGTGTTTTATTTTACATTGTTCAGTGTAGGGCACTGTTTCATTGTACCGTATTTAATGTCGGGCTGTGTTTTATTTTACCTTGTTCAGTGTAGGGCACTGTTTCATTGTGCTGTATTTAATGTTGGGCTCTGTTTAATTTTACCTTGTTCAGTGTAGGGCACTGTTTCGTTGTACTGTATTTAATGCCCGGCTCTGTTTAATTTTACCTTGTTCAGTGTAGGGCACTGTTTCATTGTACTGTATTTAATGTCGGGCTCTGTTTAATTTTACATTGTTCACTGTAGGGCACTGTTTCATTGTACCGTATTTAATGTCGGGCTCTGGTTAATTTTACATTGTTCAGTGTAGGGCACTGTTTCATTGTACCGTATTTAATTTCGGGCTGTGTTTTATTTTACATTGTTCAGTGTAGGGCACTGTTTCATTGTACCGTATTTAATGTCGGGCTGTGTTTTATTTTACCTTGTTCAGTGTAGGGCACTGTTTCATTGTGCTGTATTTAATGTTGGGCTCTGTTTAATTTTACCTTGTTCACTGTCGGGCACTGTTTCATTGTACTGTATTTAATGTCGGGCTCTGTTTAATTTTACATTGTTCAGTGTAGGGCACTGTTTCGTTGCACTGTATTTAATGTCGGGCTGTGTTTAATTTTACATTGTTCACTGTAGGGCACTGTTTCATTGTACCGTATTTAATGTCGGGCTCTGTTTAATTTTTCCTTGTTTACTGTAGGTCACTGTTTCATTGTACAGTATTTAATGTCGGGCTCTGTTTAATTTTACATTGTTCACTGTAGGGCACTGTTTCATTGTACCGGATTTAATGTCGGGCTGTGTTTTATTTTACATTGTTCAGTGTAGGGCACTGTTTCATTGTACCGTATTTAATGTCGGGCTCTGTTTAATTTTACATTCTTCACTGTAGGGCATTGTTTCATTGTGCTGTATTTAATGTTGGGGCCTGTTTAATTTTACCTTGTTCACTGTATGGCACTGTTTCATTGTCCCGTATTTAATGTCGGGCTCTGATTAATTTTACATTGTTCAGTGTAGGGCACTGTTTCATTGCACTGTATTTAGTGTCGGGCTCTGTTTAATTTTGCCTTGTTTACTGTAGGTCACTGTTTCATTGTACCGTATTTAATGTCGGGCTGTGTTTAATTTTACATTGTTCATTGTAGGGCACTCTTTCATTGTACCGTATTTAATGTCGGGCTCTGTTTAATTTTACAATGTTCAGTGTAGGGCACTGTTTCATTTTACCGTATTTAATGTCGGGCTGTGTTTTATTTTACCTTGTTCAGTGTAGGGCACTGTTTCATTGTGCTGTATTTAATGTTGGGCTCTGTTTAATTTTACCTTGTTCACTGTCGGGCACTGTTTCATTGTACTGTATTTAATGTCGGGCTCTGTTTAATTTTACATTGTTCAGTGTAGGGCACTGTTTCGTTGCACTGTATTTAATGTCGGGCTGTGTTTAATTTTACATTGTGCACTGTAGGGCACTGTTTCATTGTACCGTACTTAATGTCGGGCTCTGTTTAATTTTTCCTTGTTTACTGTAGGTCACTGTTTCATTGTACAGTATTTAATGTCGGGCTCTGTTTAATTTTACATTGTTCACTGTAGGGCACTGTTTCATTGTACCGGATTTAATGTCGGGCTGTGTTTTATTTTACATTGATCAGTGTAGGGCACTGTTTCATTGTACCGTATTTAATGTCGGGCTCTGTTTAATTTTACATTGTTCATTGTAGGGCACTCTTTCATTGTACCGTATTTAATGTCGGGCTCTGTTTAATTTTACAATGTTCAGTGTAGGGCACTGTTTCATTTTACCGTATTTAATGTCGGGCTGTGTTTAATTTTACCTTGTTCACTGTAGGGCACTGATTCATTGCACCGTACTTAATGTCGGGCTCTGTTTAATTTTACAATGTTCAGTGTAGGGCACTGTTTCATTGTGCTGTATTTAATGTTGGGGCCTGTTTAATTTTACATTGTTCACTGTAGGGCACTGTTTCATTGTGCTGTATTTAATGTCGGGCTGTGTTTAATTTTACATTGTTCACTGTAGGGCACTGTTTCATTGTACTCTACTTAATGTCGGGCTCTGTTTAATTTTACATTGTTCACTGTAGGGCACTGTTTCATTGTACTGTATTTAATGTCGGGCTCTGTTTAATTTTACCTTGTTCAGTGTAGGGCACTGTTTCATTGTGCTGTATTTAATGTCGGGCTCTGTTTAATTTTACATTGTTCAGTGTAGGGCACTGTTTCATTGTCCCGTATTTAATGTCAGGCTCTGATTAATTTTACATTGTTCACTGTAGGGCACTGTTTCATTGTACCGTATTTAATGTCGGGCTCTGTTTAATTTTACAATGTTCAGTGTAGGTCACTGTTTCATTGTACCGTATTTAATGTCGGGCTGTGTTTAATTTTACATTGTTCAGTGTAGGGCACTGTTTCATTGTACCGTATTTAATGTCGGGCTCTGTTTAATTTTACAATGTTCAGTGTAGGGCACTGTTTCATTGTACCGTATTTAATGTCGGGCTCTGTTTAATTTTACATTCTTCACTGTAGGGCATCGTTTCATTGTGCTGTATTTAATGTTGGGTCCTGTTTAATTTTACCTTGTTCACTGTCGGGCACTGTTTCATTGTCCCGTATTTAATGTCAGGCTCTGATTAATTTTACATTGTTCAGTGTAGGGCACTGTTTCATTGCACTGTATTTAGTGTCGGGCTCTGTTTAATTTTGCCTTGTTTACTGTAGGTCACTGTTTCATTGTACTGTATTTAATGTCGGGCTCTGTTAATTTTACATTGTTCACTGTAGGGGAGTGTTTCATTGTACTGTATTTAATGTCGGGCTCTGTTTAATTTTACCTTTTTCGGTGTAGGGCAATGTTTCATTGTACCGTATTTAATGTCGGGCTGTGTTTAATTTTACAATGTTCACTGTAGGGCATTGTTTCATTGTGCTGTATTTAATGTCGGGCTGTGTTTAATTTTACATTGTTCAGTGTAGGGCACTGATTCATTGTACCGTATTTAATGTCGGGCTCTGTTTAATTACACATTCTTCACTGTAGGGCATTGTTTCATTGTGCTGTATTTAATGTTGGGCTCTGTTTAATTTTACATTGTTCAGTGTAGGGCACTGTTTCATTGTACTGTATTTAATGTCGGGCTCTGTCAATTTTACATTGTTCACTGTAGGGCACTGTTTCGTTGTACTGTATTTAATGCCCGGCTCTGTTTAATTTTACCTTGTTCAGTGTAGGGCACTGTTTCATTGTACTGTATTTAATGTCGGGCTCTGTTTAATTTTACATTGTTCACTGTAGGGCACTGTTTCATTGTACCGTATTTAATGTCGGGCTCTGGTTAATTTTACATTGTTCAGTGTAGGGCACTGTTTCATTGTACCGTATTTAATTTCGGGCTGTGTTTTATTTTACATTGTTCAGTGTAGGGCACTGTTTCATTGCACCGTATTTAATGTCGGGCTGTGTTTTATTTTACCTTGTTCAGTGTAGGGCACTGTTTCATTGTGCTGTATTTAATGTTGGGCTCTGTTTAATTTTACCTTGTTCAGTGTAGGGCACTGTTTCGTTGTACTGTATTTAATGCCCGGCTCTGTTTAATTTTACCTTGTTCAGTGTAGGGCACTGTTTCATTGTACTGTATTTAATGTCGGGCTCTGTTTAATTTTACATTGTTCACTGTAGGGCACTGTTTCATTGTACCGTATTTAATGTCGGGCTCTGGTTAATTTTACATTGTTCAGTGTAGGGCACTGTTTCATTGTACCGTATTTAATTTCGGGCTGTGTTTTATTTTACATTGTTCAGTGTAGGGCACTGTTTCATTGTACCGTATTTAATGTCGGGCTGTGTTTTATTTTACCTTGTTCAGTGTAGGGCACTGTTTCATTGTGCTGTATTTAATGTTGGGCTCTGTTTAATTTTACCTTGTTCACTGTCGGGCACTGTTTCATTGTACTGTATTTAATGTCGGGCTCTGTTTAATTTTACATTGTTCAGTGTAGGGCACTGTTTCGTTGCACTGTATTTAATGTCGGGCTGTGTTTAATTTTACATTGTGCACTGTAGGGCACTGTTTCATTGTACCGTACTTAATGTCGGGCTCTGTTTAATTTTTCCTTGTTTACTGTAGGTCACTGTTTCATTGTACAGTATTTAATGTCGGGCTCTGTTTAATTTTACATTGTTCACTGTAGGGCACTGTTTCATTGTACCGGATTTAATGTCGGGCTGTGTTTTATTTTACATTGATCAGTGTAGGGCACTGTTTCATTGTACCGTATTTAATGTCGGGCTCTGTTTAATTTTACATTGTTCATTGTAGGGCACTCTTTCATTGTACCGTATTTAATGTCGGGCTCTGTTTAATTTTACAATGTTCAGTGTAGGGCACTGTTTCATTTTACCGTATTTAATGTCGGGCTGTGTTTAATTTTACCTTGTTCACTGTAGGGCACTGATTCATTGCACCGTACTTAATGTCGGGCTCTGTTTAATTTTACAATGTTCAGTGTAGGGCACTGTTTCATTGTGCTGTATTTAATGTTGGGGCCTGTTTAATTTTACATTGTTCACTGTAGGGCACTGTTTCATTGTGCTGTATTTAATGTCGGGCTGTGTTTAATTTTACATTGTTCACTGTAGGGCACTGTTTCATTGTACTCTACTTAATGTCGGGCTCTGTTTAATTTTACATTGTTCACTGTAGGGCACTGTTTCATTGTACTGTATTTAATGTCGGGCTCTGTTTAATTTTACCTTGTTCAGTGTAGGGCACTGTTTCATTGTGCTGTATTTAATGTCGGGCTCTGTTTAATTTTACATTGTTCAGTGTAGGGCACTGTTTCATTGTCCCGTATTTAATGTCAGGCTCTGATTAATTTTACATTGTTCACTGTAGGGCACTGTTTCATTGTACTCTACTTAATGTCGGGCTCTGTTTAATTTTACATTGTTCACTGTAGGGCACTGTTTCATTGTACCGTATTTAATGTCGGGCTGTGTTTAATTTTACAATGTTCAGTGTAGGGCACTGTTTCATTGTACCGTATTTAATGTCGGGCTCTGTTTAATTTTACATTCTTCACTGTAGGGCATTATTTCATTGTGCTGTATTTAATGTTGGGGCCTGTTTAATTTTACCTTGTTCACTGTCGGGCACTGTTTCATTGTCCCGTATTTAATGTCGGGCTCTGATTAATTTTACATTGTTCAGTGTAGGGCACTGTTTCATTGTACAGTATTTAATGTCGGGCTCTGTTAATTTTACATTGTTTACTGTAGGGCACTGTTTCATTGTACTGTATTTAATGTCGGGCTCTGTTTAATTTTACATTGTTCAGTGTAGGGCACTGTTTCATTGTCCCGTATTTAATGTCAGGCTCTGATTAATTTTACATTGTTCACTGTAGGGCACTGTTTCATTGTACTCTACTTAATGTCGGGCTCTGTTTAATTTTACATTGTTCACTGTAGGGCACTGTTTCATTGTACCGTATTCAATGTCGGGCTGTGTTTAATTGTACATTGTTCACTGTAGGGCACTGTTTCGTTGTACCGTATTTACTGTCGGGCTGTGTTTAATTGTACATTATTCACTGGAAGGCACTGTTTCATTGTACTGTATTTAATGTCGGGCTCTGTTTAATTTTACCTTGTTCAGTGTAGGGCACTGTTTCATTGTACCGTATACAATGTCGGGCTGTGTTTAATTTTACATTGTTCAGTGTAGGGCACTGTTTCATTGTACCGTATATAATGTCGGGCTGTGTTTAATTTTACATTGTTCAGCTTAGGGCACTGTTTCATTTTACCGTTTTTAATGTCGGGCTGTGTTTAATTGTACATTGTTCACTATAGGGCACTGTTTCATTGTACCGTATTTAATGTCGGGCTGTGTTTAATTTTACATTGTTCAGCGTAGGGCACTGTTTCATTTTACCGTTTTTAATGTCGGGCTGTGTTTAATTGTACATTGTTCACTATAGGGCACTGTTTCATTGTACCGTATTTAGTGTCGAGCTGTGTTTAATTGTACATTATTCACTGTAGTGCACTGTTTCATTGTACTGTATTTAATGTCGGGCTCTGTTTAATTTTACCTTGTTCGGTGTAGGGCAATGTTTCATTGTACCGTATTTAATGTCGGGCTGTGTTTAATTTTACAATGTTCAGTGTCGGGCACTGTTTCATTGTACCGTATTTAATGTCGGGCTTTGTTTAATTTTACCTTGTTCAGTGTAGGGCACTGTTTCATTGTGCTGTATTTAATGTTGGGCTCTGTTTAATTTTACCTTGTTCACTGTCGGGCACTGTTTCATTGTCCCGTATTTAACGTCGGGCTCTGATTAATTTTACATTGTTCAGTGTAGGGCACTGTTTCGTTGCACTGTATTTAATGTCAGGCTCTGTTTAATTTTTCCTTGTTTACTGTAGGTCACTGTTTCATTGTACAGTATTTAATGTCGGGCTCTGTTAATTTTACATTGGTCAGTGTAGGGCACTGTTTCATTCTACTGTATTTAATGTTGGGCTCTGATTAATTTTACATTGTTCACTGTAGGGCACAGTTTCATTGTACTCTACTTAATGTCGGGCTCTGTTTAATTTTACATTGTTCAGTGTAGGGCACTGTTTCATTGTACCGTATATAATGTCGGGCTGTGTTTAATTTTACATTGTTCAGCGTAGGGCACTGTTTCATTTTACCGTTTTTAATGTCGGGCTGTGTTTAATTGTACATTGTTCACTATAGGGCACTGTTTCATTGTACCGTATTTAGTGTCGAGCTGTGTTTAATTGTACATTATTCACTGTAGGGCACTGTTTCATTGTACTGTATTTAATGTCGGGCTCTGTTTAATTTTACCTTGTTCAGTGTAGGGCACTGTTTCATTGTACCGTATTTAATGTCGGGCTGTGTTTAATTTTACATTGTTCAGTGTAGGGCACTGTTTCATTGTACCGTATTTAATGTCGGGCTCTGTTTAATTTTACAATGTTCAGTGTAGGGCACTGTTTCATTGTACCGTATTTAATGTCGGGCTCTGTTTAATTTTACATTCTTCACTGTAGGGCATCGTTTCATTGTGCTGTATTTAATGTTGGGTCCTGTTTAATTTTACCTTGTTCACTGTCGGGCACTGTTTCATTGTCCCGTATTTAATGTCAGGCTCTGATTAATTTTACATTGTTCAGTGTAGGGCACTGTTTCATTGCACTGTATTTAGTGTCGGGCTCTGTTTAATTTTGCCTTGTTTACTGTAGGTCACTGTTTCATTGTACTGTATTTAATGTCGGGCTCTGTTAATTTTACATTGTTCACTGTAGGGGAGTGTTTCATTGTACTGTATTTAATGTCGGGCTCTGTTTAATTTTACCTTTTTCGGTGTAGGGCAATGTTTCATTGTACCGTATTTAATGTCGGGCTGTGTTTAATTTTACAATGTTCACTGTAGGGCATTGTTTCATTGTGCTGTATTTAATGTCGGGCTGTGTTTAATTTTACATTGTTCAGTGTAGGGCACTGTTTCATTTTACCGTTTTTAATGTCGGGCTGTGTTTAATTGTACATTGTTCAGTGTAGGGCACTGTTTCATTGTACCGTATACAATGTCGGGCTGTGTTTAATTTTACATTGTTCAGTGTAGGGCACTGTTTCATTGTACCGTATATAATGTCGGGCTGTGTTTAATTTTACATTGTTCAGCTTAGGGCACTGTTTCATTTTACCGTTTTTAATGTCGGGCTGTGTTTAATTGTACATTGTTCACTATAGGGCACTGTTTCATTGTACCGTATTTAATGTCGGGCTGTGTTTAATTTTACATTGTTCAGCGTAGGGCACTGTTTCATTTTACCGTTTTTAATGTCGGGCTGTGTTTAATTGTACATTGTTCACTATAGGGCACTGTTTCATTGTACCGTATTTAGTGTCGAGCTGTGTTTAATTGTACATTATTCACTGTAGTGCACTGTTTCATTGTACTGTATTTAATGTCGGGCTCTGTTTAATTTTACCTTGTTCGGTGTAGGGCAATGTTTCATTGTACCGTATTTAATGTCGGGCTGTGTTTAATTTTACAATGTTCAGTGTCGGGCACTGTTTCATTGTACCGTATTTAATGTCGGGCTTTGTTTAATTTTACCTTGTTCAGTGTAGGGCACTGTTTCATTGTGCTGTATTTAATGTTGGGCTCTGTTTAATTTTACCTTGTTCACTGTCGGGCACTGTTTCATTGTCCCGTATTTAACGTCGGGCTCTGATTAATTTTACATTGTTCAGTGTAGGGCACTGTTTCGTTGCACTGTATTTAATGTCAGGCTCTGTTTAATTTTTCCTTGTTTACTGTAGGTCACTGTTTCATTGTACAGTATTTAATGTCGGGCTCTGTTTAATTTTACATTGTTCACTGTAGGGCACTGTTTCATTGTACCGGATTTAATGTCGGGCTGTGTTTTATTTTACATTGATCAGTGTAGGGCACTGTTTCATTGTACCGTATTTAATGTCGGGCTCTGTTTAATTTTTCCTTGTTTACTGTTGGTCACTGTTTCATTGTACAGTATTTAATGTCGGGCTCTGTTTAATTTTACATTGTTCACTGTAGGGCACTGTTTCATTGTACCGGATTTAATGTCGGGCTGTGTTTTATTTTACATTGTTCAGTGTAGGGCACTGTTTCATTGTACCGTATTTAATGTCGGGCTCTGTTTAATTTTACATTCTTCACTGTAGGGCATTGTTTCATTGTGCTGTATTTAATGTTGGGGCCTGTTTAATTTTACCTTGTTCACTGTATGGCACTGTTTCATTGTCCCGTATTTAATGTCGGGCTCTGATTAATTTTACATTGTTCAGTGTAGGGCACTGTTTCATTGCACTGTATTTAGTGTCGGGCTCTGTTTAATTTTGCCTTGTTTACTGTAGGTCACTGTTTCATTGTACCGTATTTAATGTCGGGCTGTGTTTAATTTTACATTGTTCAGTGTAGGGCACTGTTTCATTGTACCGTATTTAATGTCGGGCTCTGTTTAATTTTACAATGTTCAGTGTAGGGCACTGTTTCATTGTACCGTATTTAATGTCGGGCTCTGTTTAATTTTACATTCTTCACTGTAGGGCATCGTTTCATTGTGCTGTATTTAATGTTGGGTCCTGTTTAATTTTACCTTGTTCACTGTCGGGCACTGTTTCATTGTCCCGTATTTAATGTCAGGCTCTGATTAATTTTACATTGTTCAGTGTAGGGCACTGTTTCATTGCACTGTATTTAGTGTCGGGCTCTGTTTAATTTTGCCTTGTTTACTGTAGGTCACTGTTTCATTGTACTGTATTTAATGTCGGGCTCTGTTAATTTTACATTGTTCACTGTAGGGGAGTGTTTCATTGTACTGTATTTAATGTCGGGCTCTGTTTAATTTTACCTTTTTCGGTGTAGGGCAATGTTTCATTGTACCGTATTTAATGTCGGGCTGTGTTTAATTTTACAATGTTCACTGTAGGGCATTGTTTCATTGTGCTGTATTTAATGTCGGGCTGTGTTTAATTTTACATTGTTCAGTGTAGGGCACTGATTCATTGTACCGTATTTAATGTCGGGCTCTGTTTAATTACACATTCTTCACTGTAGGGCATTGTTTCATTGTGCTGTATTTAATGTTGGGCTCTGTTTAATTTTACATTGTTCAGTGTAGGGCACTGTTTCATTGTACTGTATTTAATGTCGGGCTCTGTCAATTTTACATTGTTCACTGTAGGGCACTGTTTCGTTGTACTGTATTTAATGCCCGGCTCTGTTTAATTTTACCTTGTTCAGTGTAGGGCACTGTTTCATTGTACTGTATTTAATGTCGGGCTCTGTTTAATTTTACATTGTTCACTGTAGGGCACTGTTTCATTGTACCGTATTTAATGTCGGGCTCTGGTTAATTTTACATTGTTCAGTGTAGGGCACTGTTTCATTGTACCGTATTTAATTTCGGGCTGTGTTTTATTTTACATTGTTCAGTGTAGGGCACTGTTTCATTGCACCGTATTTAATGTCGGGCTGTGTTTTATTTTACCTTGTTCAGTGTAGGGCACTGTTTCATTGTGCTGTATTTAATGTTGGGCTCTGTTTAATTTTACCTTGTTCAGTGTAGGGCACTGTTTCGTTGTACTGTATTTAATGCCCGGCTCTGTTTAATTTTACCTTGTTCAGTGTAGGGCACTGTTTCATTGTACTGTATTTAATGTCGGGCTCTGTTTAATTTTACATTGTTCACTGTAGGGCACTGTTTCATTGTACCGTATTTAATGTCGGGCTCTGGTTAATTTTACATTGTTCAGTGTAGGGCACTGTTTCATTGTACCGTATTTAATTTCGGGCTGTGTTTTATTTTACATTGTTCAGTGTAGGGCACTGTTTCATTGTACCGTATTTAATGTCGGGCTGTGTTTTATTTTACCTTGTTCAGTGTAGGGCACTGTTTCATTGTGCTGTATTTAATGTTGGGCTCTGTTTAATTTTACCTTGTTCACTGTCGGGCACTGTTTCATTGTACTGTATTTAATGTCGGGCTCTGTTTAATTTTACATTGTTCAGTGTAGGGCACTGTTTCGTTGCACTGTATTTAATGTCGGGCTGTGTTTAATTTTACATTGTGCACTGTAGGGCACTGTTTCATTGTACCGTACTTAATGTCGGGCTCTGTTTAATTTTTCCTTGTTTACTGTAGGTCACTGTTTCATTGTACAGTATTTAATGTCGGGCTCTGTTTAATTTTACATTGTTCACTGTAGGGCACTGTTTCATTGTACCGGATTTAATGTCGGGCTGTGTTTTATTTTACATTGATCAGTGTAGGGCACTGTTTCATTGTACCGTATTTAATGTCGGGCTCTGTTTAATTTTACATTGTTCATTGTAGGGCACTCTTTCATTGTACCGTATTTAATGTCGGGCTCTGTTTAATTTTACAATGTTCAGTGTAGGGCACTGTTTCATTTTACCGTATTTAATGTCGGGCTGTGTTTAATTTTACCTTGTTCACTGTAGGGCACTGATTCATTGCACCGTACTTAATGTCGGGCTCTGTTTAATTTTACAATGTTCAGTGTAGGGCACTGTTTCATTGTGCTGTATTTAATGTTGGGGCCTGTTTAATTTTACATTGTTCACTGTAGGGCACTGTTTCATTGTGCTGTATTTAATGTCGGGCTGTGTTTAATTTTACATTGTTCACTGTAGGGCACTGTTTCATTGTACTCTACTTAATGTCGGGCTCTGTTTAATTTTACATTGTTCACTGTAGGGCACTGTTTCATTGTACTGTATTTAATGTCGGGCTCTGTTTAATTTTACCTTGTTCAGTGTAGGGCACTGTTTCATTGTGCTGTATTTAATGTCGGGCTCTGTTTAATTTTACATTGTTCAGTGTAGGGCACTGTTTCATTGTCCCGTATTTAATGTCAGGCTCTGATTAATTTTACATTGTTCACTGTAGGGCACTGTTTCATTGTACTCTACTTAATGTCGGGCTCTGTTTAATTTTACATTGTTCACTGTAGGGCACTGTTTCATTGTACCGTATTTAATGTCGGGCTGTGTTTAATTTTACAATGTTCAGTGTAGGGCACTGTTTCATTGTACCGTATTTAATGTCGGGCTCTGTTTAATTTTACATTCTTCACTGTAGGGCATTATTTCATTGTGCTGTATTTAATGTTGGGGCCTGTTTAATTTTACCTTGTTCACTGTCGGGCACTGTTTCATTGTCCCGTATTTAATGTCGGGCTCTGATTAATTTTACATTGTTCAGTGTAGGGCACTGTTTCATTGTACAGTATTTAATGTCGGGCTCTGTTAATTTTACATTGTTTACTGTAGGGCACTGTTTCATTGTACTGTATTTAATGTCGGGCTCTGTTTAATTTTACATTGTTCACTGTAGGGCACTGATTCATTGTACTCTACTTAATGTCGGGCTCTGTTTAATTTTACATTGTTCACTGTAGGGCACTGTTTCATTGTACCGTATTCAATGTCGGGCTGTGTTTAATTGTACATTGTTCACTGTAGGGCACTGTTTCGTTGTACCGTATTTACTGTCGGGCTGTGTTTAATTGTACATTATTCACTGTAAGGCACTGTTTCATTGTACTGTATTTAATGTCGGGCTCTGTTTAATTTTACCTTGTTCAGTGTAGGGCACTGTTTCATTGTACCGTATACAATGTCGGGCTGTGTTTAATTTTACATTGTTCAGTGTAGGGCACTGTTTCATTGTACCGTATATAATGTCGGGCTGTGTTTAATTTTACATTGTTCAGCTTAGGGCACTGTTTCATTTTACCGTTTTTAATGTCGGGCTGTGTTTAATTGTACATTGTTCACTATAGGGCACTGTTTCATTGTACCGTATTTAATGTCGGGCTGTGTTTAATTTTACATTGTTCAGCGTAGGGCACTGTTTCATTTTACCGTATTTAATGTCGGGCTGTGTTTAATTTTACATTGTTCAGTGTAGGGCACTGTTTCATTGTACCGTATTTAATGTCGGGCTCTGTTTAATTTTACAATGTTCAGTGTAGGGCACTGTTTCATTGTACCGTATTTAATGTCGGGCTCTGTTTAATTTTACATTCTTCACTGTAGGGCATTGTTTCATTGTGCTGTATTTAATGTTGGGTCCTGTTTAATTTTACCTTGTTCACTGTCGGGCACTGTTTCATTGTCCCGTATTTAATGTCAGGCTCTGATTAATTTTACATTGTTCAGTGTAGGGCACTGTTTCATTGCACTGTATTTAGTGTCGGGCTCTGTTTAATTTTGCCTTGTTTACTGTAGGTCACTGTTTCATTGTACTGTATTTAATGTCGGGCTCTGTTAATTTTACATTGTTCACTGTAGGGGAGTGTTTCATTGTACTGTATTTAATGTCGGGCTCTGTTTAATTTTACCTTGTTCGGTGTAGGGCAATGTTTCATTGTACCGTATTTAATGTCGGGCTGTGTTTAATTTTACAATGTTCACTGTAGGGCATTGTTTCATTGTGCTGTATTTAATGTCGGGCTGTGTTTAATTTTACATTGTTCAGTGTAGGGCACTGATTCATTGTACCGTATTTAATGTCGGGCTCTGTTTAATTACACATTCTTCACTGTAGGGCATTGTTTCATTGTGCTGTATTTAATGTTGGGCTCTGTTTAATTTTACATTGTTCAGTGTAGGGCACTGTTTCATTGTACTGTATTTAATGTCGGGCTCTGTCAATTTTACATTGTTCACTGTAGGGCACTGTTTCGTTGTACTGTATTTAATGCCCGGCTCTGTTTAATTTTACCTTGTTCAGTGTAGGGCACTGTTTCATTGTACTGTATTTAATGTCGGGCTCTGTTTAATTTTACATTGTTCACTGTAGGGCACTGTTTCATTGTACCGTATTTAATGTCGGGCTCTGGTTAATTTTACATCGTTCAGTGTAGGGCACTGTTTCATTGTACCGTATTTAATTTCGGGCTGTGTTTTATTTTACATTGTTCAGTGTAGGGCACTGTTTCATTGTACCGTATTTAATGTCGGGCTGTGTTTTATTTTACCTTGTTCAGTGTAGGGCACTGTTTCATTGTGCTGTATTTAATGTTGGGCTCTGTTTAATTTTACCTTGTTCAGTGTAGGGCACTGTTTCGTTGTACTGTATTTAATGCCCGGCTCTGTTTAATTTTACCTTGTTCAGTGTAGGGCACTGTTCCATTGTACTGTATTTAATGTCGGGCTCTGTTTAATTTTACATTGTTCACTGTAGGGCACTGTTTCATTGTACCGTATTTAATGTCGGGCTCTGGTTAATTTTACATTGTTCAGTGTAGGGCACTGTTTCATTGTACCGTATTTAATTTCGGGCTGTGTTTTATTTTACATTGTTCAGTGTAGGGCACTGTTTCATTGTACCGTATTTAATGCCGGGCTGTGTTTTATTTTACCTTGTTCAGTGTAGGGCACTGTTTCATTGTGCTGTATTTAATGTTGGGCTCTGTTTAATTTTACCTTGTTCACTGTCGGGCACTGTTTCATTGTACTGTATTTAATGTCGGGCTCTGTTTAATTTTACATTGTTCAGTGTAGGGCACTGTTTCGTTGCACTGTATTTAATGTCGGGCTGTGTTTAATTTTACATTGTTCACTGTAGGGCACTGTTTCATTGTACCGTATTTAATGTCGGGCTCTGTTTAATTTTTCCTTGTTTACTGTAGGTCACTGTTTCATTGTACAGTATTTAATGTCGGGCTCTGTTTAATTTTACATTGTTCACTGTAGGGCACTGTTTCATTGTACCGGATTTAATGTCGGGCTGTGTTTTATTTTACATTGTTCAGTGTAGGGCACTGTTTCATTGTACCGTATTTAATGTCGGGCTCTGTTTAATTTTACATTCTTCACTGTAGGGCATTGTTTCATTGTGCTGTATTTAATGTTGGGGCCTGTTTAATTTTACCTTGTTCACTGTATGGCACTGTTTCATTGTCCCGTATTTAATGTCGGGCTCTGATTAATTTTACATTGTTCAGTGTAGGGCACTGTTTCATTGCACTGTATTTAGTGTCGGGCTCTGTTTAATTTTGCCTTGTTTACTTTAGGTCACTGTTTCATTGTACTGTATTTAATGTCGGGCTCTGTTAATTTTACATTGTTAACTGTAGGTCACTGTTTCATTGTACCGTATTTAATGTCGGGCTGTGTTTAATTTTACATTGTTCATTGTAGGGCACTCTTTCATTGTACCGTATTTAATGTCGGGCTCTGTTTAATTTTACAATGTTCAGTGTAGGGCACTGTTTCATTTTACCGTATTTAATGTCGGGCTGTGTTTAATTTTACCTTGTTCACTGTAGGGCACTGATTCATTGCACCGTACTTAATGTCGGGCTCTGTTTAATTTTACAATGTTCAGTGTAGGGCACTGTTTCATTGTGCTGTATTTAATGTTGGGGCCTGTTTAATTTTACATTGTTCACTGTAGGGCACTGTTTCATTGTGCTGTATTTAATGTCGGGCTGTGTTTAATTTTACATTGTTCACTGTAGGGCACTGTTTCATTGTACTCTACTTAATGTCGGGCTCTGTTTAATTTTACATTGTTCACTGTAGGGCACTGTTTCATTGTACTGTATTTAATGTCGGGCTCTGTTTAATTTTACCTTGTTCAGTGTAGGGCACTGTTTCATTGTGCTGTATTTAATGTCGGGCTCTGTTTAATTTTACATTGTTCAGTGTAGGGCACTGTTTCATTGTCCCGTATTTAATGTCAGGCTCTGATTAATTTTACATTGTTCACTGTAGGGCACTGTTTCATTGTACTCTACTTAATGTCGGGCTCTGTTTAATTTTACATTGTTCACTGTAGGGCACTGTTTCATTGTACCGTACTTAATGTCGGGCTGTGTTTAATTTTACAATGTTCAGTGTAGGGCACTGTTTCATTGTACCGTATTTAATGTCGGGCTCTGTTTAATTTTACATTCTTCACTGTAGGGCATTATTTCATTGTGCTGTATTTAATGTTGGGGCCTGTTTAATTTTACCTTGTTCACTGTCGGGCACTGTTTCATTGTCCCGTATTTAATGTCGGGCTCTGATTAATTTTACATTGTTCAGTGTAGGGCACTGTTTCATTGTACAGTATTTAATGTCGGGCTCTGTTAATTTTACATTGTTTACTGTAGGGCACTGTTTCATTGTACTGTATTTAATGTCGGGCTGTGTTTAATTGTACATTGTTCACTGTAGGGCACTGTTTCGTTGTACCGTATTTACTGTCGGGCTGTGTTTAATTGTACATTATTCACTGTAAGGCACTGTTTCATTGTACTGTATTTAATGTCGGGCTCTGTTTAATTTTACCTTGTTCAGTGTAGGGCACTGTTTCATTGTACCGTATACAATGTCGGGCTGTGTTTAATTTTACATTGTTCAGTGTAGGGCACTGTTTCATTGTACCGTATATAATGTCGGGCTGTGTTTAATTTTACATTGTTCAGCTTAGGGCACTGTTTCATTTTACCGTTTTTAATGTCGGGCTGTGTTTAATTGTACATTGTTCACTATAGGGCACTGTTTCATTGTACCGTATTTAATGTCGGGCTCTGTTTAATTTTACCTTGTTCAGTGTAGGGCACTGTTTCATTGTACCGTATTTAATGTCGGGCTGTGTTTAATTTTACATTGTTCAGTGTAGGGCACTGTTTCATTGTACCGTATTTAATGTCGGGCTCTGTTTAATTTTACAATGTTCAGTGTAGGGCACTGTTTCATTGTACCGTATTTAATGTCGGGCTCTGTTTAATTTTACATTCTTCACTGTAGGGCATTGTTTCATTGTGCTGTATTTAATGTTGGGGCCTGTTTAATTTTACCTTGTTCACTGTCGGGCACTGTTTCATTGTCCCGTATTTAATGTCAGGCTCTGATTAATTTTACATTGTTCAGTGTAGGGCACTGTTTCATTGCACTGTATTTAGTGTCGGGCTCTGTTTAATTTTGCCTTGTTTACTGTAGGTCACTGTTTCATTGTACTGTATTTAATGTCGGGCTCTGTTAATTTTACATTGTTCACTGTAGGGGAGTGTTTCATTGTACTGTATTTAATGTCGGGCTCTGTTTAATTTTACCTTGTTCGGTGTAGGGCAATGTTTCATTGTACCGTATTTAATGTCGGGCTGTGTTTAATTTTACAATGTTCACTGTAGGGCACTGATTCATTGTACCGTATTTAATGTCGGGCTCTGTTTAATTACACATTCTTCACTGTAGGGCATTGTTTCATTGTGCTGTATTTAATGTTGGGCTCTGTTTAATTTTACATTGTTCAGTGTAGGGCACTGTTTCATTGTACTGTATTTAATGTCGGGCTCTGTTAATTTCACATTGTTCACTGTAGGGCACTGTTTCGTTGTACTGTATTTAATGCCCGGCTCTGTTTAATTTTACCGTGTTCAGTGTAGGGCACTGTTTCATTGTACTGTATTTAATGTCGGGCTCTGTTTAATTTTACATTGTTCACTGTAGGGCACTGTTTCATTGTACCGTATGTAATGTCGGGCTGTGTTTAATTGTACATTGTTCACTGTAGGTCACTGTTTCATTGTACTGTATTTAATGTCGGGCTGTGTTTAATTTTACATTGTTCAGTGTAGGGCACTGTTTCACTGTACCGTATTTAATGTCGGGCTCTGTTTAATTTTACATTGTTCAGTGTAGGGCACTGTTTCATTGTACCGTATTTAATTTCGGGCTGTGTTTAATTGTACATTGTTCACAGTAGGGCACTGTTTCACTCTACCGTATTAATGTCGGGCTCTGTTTAATTTTACATTGTTCAGTGTAGGGCACTGTTTCATTGTACCGTATTTAATGTCGGGCTGTGTTTTATTTTACATTGTTCAGTGTAGGGCACTGTTTCATTGTACCGTATTTAATGTCGGGCTGTGTTTTATTTTACCTTGTTCAGTGTAGGGCACTGTTTCATTGTGCTGTATTTAATGTTGGGCTCTGTTTAATTTTACCTTGTTCACTGACGGGCACTGTTTCATTGTACTGTATTTGATGTCGGGCTCTGTTTAATTTTACATTGTTCAGTGTAGGGCACTGTTACATTGTACTGTATTTAATGTCGGGCTGTGTTTAATTTTACATTGTTCAGTGTAGGGCACTGTTTCATTGTACCGTATTTAATGTCGGGCTGTGTTTTATTTTACCTTGTTCAGTGTAGGGCACTGTTTCATTGTGCTGTATTTAATGTTGGGCTCTGTTTAATTTTACCTTGTTCACTGTCGGGCACTGTTTCATTGTACTGTATTTAATGTCGGGCTGTGTTTTATTTTACCTTGTTCAGTGTAGGGCACTGTTTCATTGTGCTGTATTTAATGTTGGGCTCTGTTTAATTTTACCTTGTTCACTGTCGGGCACTGTTTCATTGTACCGTATTTAATGTCGGGCTGTGTTTTATTTTACATTGTTCAGTGTAGGGCACTGTTTCATTGTACCGTATTTAATGTCGGGCTGTGTTTTATTTTACCTTGTTCAGTGTAGGGCACTGTTTCATTGTGCTGTATTTAATGTCGGGCTCTGTTTAATTTTACATTCTTCACTGTAGGGCATTATTTCATTGTGCTGTATTTAATGTTGGGGCCTGTTTAATTTTACCTTGTTCACTGTCGGGCACTGTTTCATTGTCCCGTATTTAATGTCGGGCTCTGATTAATTTTACATTGTTCAGTGTAGGGCACTGTTTCATTGTACAGTATTTAATGTCGGGCTCTGTTAATTTTACATTGTTTACTGTAGGGCACTGTTTCATTGTACTGTATTTAATGTCGGGCTCTGTTTAATTTTACATTGTTCACTGTAGGGCACTGTTTCATTGTACCGTATTCAATGTCGGGCTGTGTTTAATTGTACATTGTTCACTGTAGGGCACTGTTTCGTTGTACCGTATTTACTGTCGGGCTGTGTTTAATTGTACATTATTCACTGTAAGGCACTGTTTCATTGTACTGTATTTAATGTCGGGCTCTGTTTAATTTTACCTTGTTCAGTGTAGGGCACTGTTTCATTGTACCGTATACAATGTCGGGCTGTGTTTAATTTTACATTGTTCAGTGTAGGGCACTGTTTCATTGTACCGTATATAATGTCGGGCTGTGTTTAATTTTACATTGTTCAGCTTAGGGCACTGTTTCATTTTACCGTTTTTAATGTCGGGCTGTGTTTAATTGTACATTGTTCACTATAGGGCACTGTTTCATTGTACCGTATTTAATGTCGGGCTCTGTTTAATTTTACCTTGTTCAGTGTAGGGCACTGTTTCATTGTACCGTATTTAATGTCGGGCTGTGTTTAATTTTACATTGTTCAGTGTAGGGCACTGTTTCATTGTACCGTATTTAATGTCGGGCTCTGTTTAATTTTACAATGTTCAGTGTAGGGCACTGTTTCATTGTACCGTATTTAATGTCGGGCTCTGTTTAATTTTACATTCTTCACTGTAGGGCATTGTTTCATTGTGCTGTATTTAATGTTGGGGCCTGTTTAATTTTACCTTGTTCACTGTCGGGCACTGTTTCATTGTCCCGTATTTAATGTCAGGCTCTGATTAATTTTACATTGTTCAGTGTAGGGCACTGTTTCATTGCACTGTATTTAGTGTCGGGCTCTGTTTAATTTTGCCTTGTTTACTGTAGGTCACTGTTTCATTGTACTGTATTTAATGTCGGGCTCTGTTAATTTTACATTGTTCACTGTAGGGGAGTGTTTCATTGTACTGTATTTAATGTCGGGCTCTGTTTAATTTTACCTTGTTCGGTGTAGGGCAATGTTTCATTGTACCGTATTTAATGTCGGGCTGTGTTTAATTTTACAATGTTCACTGTAGGGCATTGTTTCATTGTGCTGTATTTAATGTCGGGCTGTGTTTAATTTTACATTGTTCAGTGTAGGGCACTGATTCATTGTACCGTATTTAATGTCGGGCTCTGTTTAATTACACATTCTTCACTGTAGGGCATTGTTTCATTGTGCTGTATTTAATGTTGGGCTCTATTTAATTTTACATTGTTCAGTGTAGGGCACTGTTTCATTGTACTGTATTTAATGTCGGGCTCTGTTAATTTCACATTGTTCACTGTAGGGCACTGTTTCGTTGTACTGTATTTAATGCCCGGCTCTGTTTAATTTTACCTTGTTCAGTGTAGGGCACTGTTTCATTGTACTGTATTTAATGTCGGGCTCTGTTTAATTTTACATTGTTCACTGTAGGGCACTGTTTCATTGTACCGTATGTAATGTCGGGCTGTGTTTAATTGTACATTGTTCACTGTAGGTCACTGTTTCATTGTACTGTATTTAATGTCGGGCTGTGTTTAATTTTACATTGTTCAGTGTAGGGCACTGTTTCACTGTACCGTATTTAATGTCGGGCTCTGTTTAATTTTACATTGTTCAGTGTAGGGCACTGTTTCATTGTACCGTATTTAATTTCGGGCTGTGTTTAATTGTACATTGTTCACAGTAGGGCACTGTTTCACTCTACCGTATTAATGTCGGGCTCTGTTTAATTTTACATTGTTCAGTGTAGGGCACTGTTTCATTGTACCGTATTTAATGTCGGGCTGTGTTTTATTTTACATTGTTCAGTGTAGGGCACTGTTTCATTGTACCGTATTTAATGTCGGGCTGTGTTTTATTTTACCTTGTTCAGTGTAGGGCACTGTTTCATTGTGCTGTATTTAATGTTGGGCTCTGTTTAATTTTACCTTGTTCACTGTCGGGCACTGTTTCATTGTACTGTATTTAATGTCGGGCTCCGTTTAATTTTACATTGTTCAGTGTAGGGCACTGTTACATTGTACTGTATTTAATGTCGGGCTGTGTTTAATTTTACATTGTTCAGTGTAGGGCACTGTTTCATTGTACCGTATTTAATGTCGGGCTGTGTTTTATTTTACCTTGTTCAGTGTAGGGCACTGTTTCATTGTGCTGTATTTAATGTTGGGCTCTGTTTAATTTTACCTTGTTCACTGTCGGGCACTGTTTCATTGTACTGTATTTAATGTCGGGCTGTGTTTTATTTTACCTTGTTCAGTGTAGGGCACTGTTTCATTGTGCTGTATTTAATGTTGGGCTCTGTTTAATTTTACCTTGTTCACTGTCGGGCACTGTTTCATTGTACCGTATTTAATGTCGGGCTGTGTTTTATTTTACATTGTTCAGTGTAGGGCACTGTTTCATTGTACCGTATTTAATGTCGGGCTGTGTTTTATTTTACCTTGTTCAGTGTAGGGCACTGTTTCATTGTGCTGTATTTAATGTTGGGCTCTGTTTAATTTTACCTTGTTCACTGTCGGGCACTGTTTCATTGTACTGTATTTAATGTCCGGCTCTGTTTAATTTTACATTGTTCAGTGTAGGGCACTGTTTCGTTGCACTGTATTTAATGTCGGGCTCTGTTTGATTTTTCCTTGTTTACTGTAGGTCACTGTTTCATTGTACAGTATTTAATGTCGGGCTCTGTTTAATTTTACATTGTTCACTGTAGGGCACTGTTTCATTGTACCGGATTTAATGTCTGGCTGTGTTTTATTTTACATTGTTCAGTGTAGGACACTGTTTCATTGTACTGTATTTAATGTCGGGCTCTGTTTAATTTTACATTCTTCACTGCAGGGCATTGTTTCATTGTGCTGTATTTAATGTTGAGGCCTGTTTAATTTTACCTTGTTCACTGTCGGGCACTGTTTCATTGTCCCGTATTTAATGTCGGGCTCTGATTAATTTTACATTGTTCAGTGTAGGGCACTGTTTCATTGCACTGTATTTAGTGTCGGGCTCTGTTTAATTTTGCCTTGTTTACTGTAGGTCACTGTTTCATTGTACCGTATTTAATGTCGGGCTCTGTTTAATTTTACAATGTTCAGTGTAGGGCACTGTTTCATTGTCCCGTATTTAATGTCGGGCTCTGATTAATTTTACATTGTTCAGTGTAGGGCACTGTTTCATTGCACTGTATTTAGTGTCGGGCTCTGTTTAATTTTGCCTTGTTTACTGTAGGTCACTGTTTCATTGTACCGTATTTAATGTCGGGCTCTGTTTAATTTTACAATGTTCAGTGTAGGGCACTGTTTCATTTTACCGTATTTAATGTCGGGCTGTGTTTAATTTTACCTTGTTCACTGTAGGGCACTGATTCATTGCACCGTACTTAATGTCGGGCTCTGTTTAATTTTACAATGTTCAGTGTAGGGCACTGTTTCATTGTGCTGTATTTAATGTTGGGGCCTGTTTAATTTTACATTGTTCACTGTAGGGTACTGTTTCATTGTGCTGTATTTAATGTCGGGCTGTGTTTAATTTTACATTGTTCAGTGTAGGGCACTGTTTCATTGCACTGTATTTAGTGTCGGGCTCTGTTTAATTTTGCCTTGTTTACTGTAGGTCACTGTTTCATTGTACCGTATTTAATGTCGGGCTCTGTTTAATTTTACAATGTTCAGTGTAGGGCACTGTTTCATTTTACCGTATTTAATGTCGGGCTCTGTTTAATTTTACAATGTTCAGTGTAGGGCACTGTTTCATTGTGCTGTATTTAATGTTGGGGCCTGTTTAATTTTACATTGTTCACTGTAGGGTACTGTTTCATTGTGCTGTATTTAATGTCGGGCTGTGTTTAATTTTACATTGTTCACTGTAGGGCACTGTTTCATTGTACTCTACTTAATGTCGGGCTCTGTTTAATTTTACATTGTTCACTGTAGGGCACTGTTTCATTGTACTGTATTTAATGTCGGGCTCTGTTTAATTTTACCTTGTTCAGTGTAGGGCACTGTTTCATTGTGCTGTATTTAATGTCGGGCTCTGTTTAATTTAACATTGTTCAGTGTAGGGCACTGTTTCATTGTCCCGTATTTAATGTCAGGCTCTGATTAATTTTACATTGTTCAGTGTAGGGCACTGTTTCATTGCACTGTATTTAGTGTCGGGCTCTGTTTAATTTTGCCTTGTTTACTGTAGGTCACCGTTTCATTGTACCGTATTTAATGTCGGGCTCTGTTTAATTTTACAATGTTCAGTGTAGGGCACTGTTTCATTGTACCGTATTTAATGTCGGGCTCTGTTTAATTTTACAATGTTCAGTGTAGGGCACTGTTTCATTGTACTGTATTTAATGTCGGGCTCTGTTTAATGTTACAATGTTCAGTGTAGGGCACTGTTTCATTGTACCGTATTTAATGTCGGGCTGTGTTTAATGTTACATTGTTCAGTGTAGGGCATTGTTTCATTGTACCGTATTTAATGTCGGGCTCTGATTAATTTTACATTGTTCAGTGTAGGGCACTGTTTCATTGCACTGTATTTAGTGTCGGGCTCTGTTTAATTTTGCATTGTTTACTGTAGGTCACTGTTTCATTGTACTGTATTTAATGTCGGGCTCTGTTAATTTTACATTGTTCACTGTAGGGGACTGTTTCATTGTACTGTATTTAATGTCGGGCTCTGTTTAATTTTACCTTGTTCGGTATAGGGCAATGTTTCATTGTACCGTATTTAATGTCGGGCTGTGTTTAATTTTACAATGTTCACTGTAGGGCACTGTTTCATTGTACCGTATTTAATGTCGGGCTCTGTTTAATTACACATTCTTCACTGTAGGGCATTGTTTCATTGTGCTGTATTTAATGTCGGGCTGTGTTTAATTTTACATTGTTCAGTGTAGGGCACTGATTCATTGTACCGTATTTAATGTCGGGCTCTGTTTAATTACACATTCTTCACTGTCGGGCATTGTTTCATTGTGCTGTATTTAATGTTGGGCTCTGTTTAATTTTACATTGTTCACTGTAGGGCACTGTTTCATTGTACCGTATTTAATGTCGGGCTCTGTTTAATTTTACATTGTTCAGTGTAGGGCACTGTTTCATTGTAATGTATTTAATGTCGGGCTCTGTTTAATTTTTCCTTGTTTACTGTAGGTCACTGTTTCATTGTACAGTATTTAATGTCGGGCTCTGTTTAATTTTACATTGTTCAGTGTAGGGCACTGTTTCATTGTGCTGTATTTAATTTTGGGCTCTGTTTAATTTTACCTTGTTCACTTTCGGGCACTGTTTCATTGTCCCGTATTTAACGTCGGGCTCTGATTAATTTTACATTGTTCAGTGTAGGGCACTGTTTCGTTGCACTGTATTTAATGTCGGGCTCTGTTTAATTTTTCCTTGTTTACTGTAGGTCACTGTTTCATTGTACACTATTTAATGTCGGGTTCTGTTTAATTTTACATTGTTCAGTGTAGGGCACTGTTTCATTGTACTGTATTTAATGTCGGGCTCTGTTTATTTTACATTGTTCACTGTAGGGCACTGTTTCGTTGTACTGTATTTAATGCCCGGCTCTGTTTAATTTTACCTTGTTCAGTGTAGGGCACTGTTTCATTGTACTGTATTTAATGTCGGGCTCTGTTTAATTTTACATTGTTCACTGTAGGGCACTGTTTCATTGTACCGTATGTAATGTCGGGCTGTGTTTAATTTTACATTGTTCACTGTAGGTCACTGTTTCATTGTACTGTATTTAATGTCGGGCTGTGTTTAATTTTACATTGTTCAGTGTAGGGCACTGTTTCACTGTACCGTATTTAATGTCGGGCTCTGTTTAATTTTACATTGTTCAGTGTAGGGCACTGTTTCATTGTACCGTATTTAATTTCGGGCTGTGTTTAATTGTACATTGTTCACAGTAGGGCACTGTCTCATTGTACCGTATTTAATGTCTTCTGTGTTTAAGTTTACATTGTTCAGTGTAGGGCACAGATTCATTGTATTGTATTTAATGTCGGGCTGTGTTTAATTTTACATTGTTCAGTGTAGGTCACTGTTTCACTGTACCGTATTAATGTCGGGCTCTGTTTAATTTTACATTGTTCAGTGTAGGGCACTGTTTCATTGTACCGTATTTAATGTCGGGCTGTGTTTTATTTTACATTGTTCAGTGTAGGGCACTGTTTCATTGTGCTGTATTTAATGTTGGGCTCTGTTTAATGTTACATTGTTCACTGTCGGGCACTGTTTCATTGTCCCGTATTTAACGTCGGGCTCTGATTAATTTTGCCTTGTTTACTGTAGGTCACTGTTTCATTGTACTGTATTTAATGTCCGGCTGTGTTTAATTTTACCTTGTTCAGTGTAGGGCATTGTTTCATTGTACCGTATTTAATGTCGGGCTCTGTTTAATTTTACATTGTTCAGTGTAGGGCATTGTTTCATTGCACTGTATTTATTGTCGGGCTGTGTTTAATTTTGCCTTGTTTACTGTAGGTCACTGTTTCATTGTACTGTATTTAATGTCGGGCTCTGTTTAATTTTACCTTGTTCAGTGTAGGGCACTGTTTCATTGTACCGTATTTAGTGTCGGGCTGTGTTTAATTGTACATTGTTCACTGTAGGGCACTGTTTCATTGTACTGTATTTAATGTCGGGCTCTGTTTAATTTTACCTTGTTCAGTGTAGGGCACTGTTTCATTGTACTGTATTTAATGTCGGGCTCTGTTTAATTTTACAATGTTCAGTGTAGGGCACGGTTTCATTGTACCGTATTTAATGTCGGGCTCTGTTTAATTTTACATTCTTCACTGTAGGGCATTGTTTCATTGTGCTGTATTTAATGTTGGGGCCTGTTTAATTTTACCTTGTTCACTGTAGGTCACTGTTTCATTGTACCGTATGTAGTGTCGGGCTGTGTTTAATTGTACATTGTTCAGTGTAGGGCACTGTTTCATTGTACCGTATTTAGTGTCGGGCTGTGATTTATTTTACATTGTTCAGTGTAGGGCACTGATTCATTGTACCGTATTTAATGTCGGGCTCTGTTTAATTTTACATTGTTGCTAGTAGGGCACTGATTCATTGTACCGTATTTAATGTCGGGCTCTGTTTAATTTTACATTGTTCAGTGTAGGGCACTGATTCATTGTACCGTATTTAATGTCGGGCTCTGTTTAATTTTACATTGTTCAGTGTAGGGCACTGTTTCATTGTACCGTATTTAATGTCGGGCTGTGTTTAATTTTACATTGTTCACTGTAGGGCACTGTTTCGTTGTACCGTATTTAATGTCGGGTTCTGTTTAATTTTACCTTGTTCAGTGTAGGGCACTGTAACATTGTACCGTATTTAATGTCGGGCTGTGTTTAATTGTACATTGTTCACTGTCGGGCACTGTTTCATTGTCCCGTATTTAATGTCGGGCTCTGATTAATTTTACATTGTTCACTGTATGGCATTGTTTCATTGCACTGTATTTAATGTCGGGCTCTGTTTAATTTTGCCTTGTTTACCGTAGGTCACTGTTTCATTGTACTGTATTTAATGTCCGGCTCTGTTTAATGTTACATTGTTCAGTGTAGGGCACTGTTTCATTTTACCGTATTTAATGTAGGGCTCTGTTTAATTTTACATTGTTCACTGTCGGGCACTGTTTCATTGACCCGTATTTAATGTCGGGCTCTGTTTAATTTTACATTGTTCAGTTTAGGGCACTGTTTCATTGTACTGTATTTAATGTCGGGCTCTGATTAATTTTGCCTTGTTTACTGTAGGTCACTGTTTCATTGTACTGTATTTCATGTCGGGCTGTGTTTAATTTTACATTGTTCAGTGTAGGGCACTGATTCATTGTACTGTATTTAATGTCGGGCTGTGTTTAATTTTACCTTGTTCAGTGTAGGGCACTGTTTCATTGTACCGTATTTAATGTCGGGCTGTGTTTAATTTTACATTGTTCAGTGTAGGGCACTGTTTCACTGTACCGTATTTAATGTCGGGCTGTGTTTAATTTTACATTGTTCAGTGTAGGGCACTGATTCATTGCACCGTACTTAATGTCGGGCTCTGTTTAATTTTACATTGTTCAGTGTAGGGCACTGTTTCATTGTACTGTATTTAATGTCGGGCTGTGTTTAATTTTACATTCTTCACTGTAGGGCATTGTTTCATTGTGCTGTATTTAATGGTGGGCTCTGTTTAATTTTACCTTGTTCACTGTCGGGCACTGTTTCATTGTCCCGTATTTAATGTCGGGCTCTGATTAATTTTACATTGTTCAGTGTACGGCACTGTTTCATTGTACTGTATTTAATGTCGGGCTCTGTTTAATTTTGCCTTGTTTACTGTAGGTCACTGTTTCATTGTACTGTATTTAATGTCGGGCTCTGTTAATTTTACATTGTTCACTGTAGGGCACTGTTTCATTGTACTGTATTTAATGTCGGGCTGTGTTTAATTTTACCTTGTTCAGTGTAGGGCACTGTTTCATTGTACCGTATTTAATGTCGGGCTGTGTTTAAGTTTACATTGTTCATTGTCGGGCACTGTTTCATTGTACCGTATTTAGTGTCGGGCTGTGTTTAATTGTACATTGTTCACTGTAGGGCACTGTTTCATTGTACTGTAATTAATGACGGGCTCTGTTTAATTTTACCTTGTTCAGTGTAGGGCACTGTTTCATTGTACCGTATTTAATGTCGGGCTCTGTTTAATTTTACCTTGTTTACTGTAGGTCACTGTTTCATTGTACAGTACTTAATGTCGGGCTCTGTTAATTTTACATTGTTCACTGTAGGGCACTGTTTCATTGTACTCTACTTAATGTCGTGCTCTGTTTAATTTTACATTGTTCACTGTAGGGCACTGTTTCATTGTACCGTATTCAATGTCGGGCTGTGTTTAATTGTACATTGTTCACTGTAAGGCACTGTTTCATTGTACTGTATTTAATGTCGGGCTCTGTTTAATTTTACCTTGTTCATTGTAGGGCACTGTTTCATTGTACCGTATATAATGTCGGGCTGTGTTTAATTTTACATTGTTCAGCGTTGGGCACTGTTTCATTGTACTGTATTTAATGTCGGGCTGTGTTTAATTTTACATTGTTCACTGTAGGTCACTGTTTCATTGTACTGGTTTTAATGTCGGGCTGTGTTTAATTTTACATTCTTCACTGTAGGGCATTGTTTCATTGTGCTGTTTTTAATGTTGGGCTCTGTTTAATTTTACCTTGTTCACTGTCGGGCACTGTTTCATTGTCCCGTATTTAATGTCGGGCTCTGATTAATTTTACATTGTTTACTGTAGGTCACTGTTTCATTGTACTGTATTTAATGTCGGGCTCTGTTAATTTTACATTGTTCGCTGTAGGGCACTGTTTCATTGTACTGTATTTAATGTCCGCCTCTGTTTAATTTTACATTGTTCAATGTAGGGCACTGTTTCACTTTACCGTATTTCATGTCGGGCTGTGTTTAATTGTACATTGTTCACTGTCGGGCACTGTTTCATTGTACCGTATTTAATGTCGGGCACTGTTTAATTTTACATTGTTCACTGTAGGTCACTGTTACATTGTACCGTATTTAGTGTCGGGCTGTGTTTAATTGTACATTGTTCACTGTAGGGCACTGTTTCATTGTACTGTATTTAATGTCGGGCTCTGTTTAATTTTACCTTGTTCAGTGTAGGGCACTGTTTCATTGTACCGTATTTAATGTCGGGCTCTGTTTAATTTTCCGTTGTTCAGTGTAGGGCACTGTTTCATTGTACCGTATATAATGTCGGGCTGTGTTTAAGTTTACATTGTTCAGTGTAGGGCACTGATTCATTGTACTGTATTTAATGTCGGGCTGTGTTTAATTTTACATTGTTCAGTGTAGGTCACTGTTTCACTGTACCGTATTTAATGTCGGGCTCTGTTTAATTTTACATTGTTCAGTGTATGGCACTGTTTCATTGTACCGTATTTAATGTCGGGCTGTGTTTTATTTTACATTGTTCAGTGTAGGGCACTGTTTCATTGTACCGTATTTAATGTCGGGCTCTGTTTAATTTTACAATGTTCAGTGTAGGGCACTGTTTCATTGTACCGTATTTAATGTCGGGCTCTGTTTAATTTTACATTCTTCACTGTAGGGCATTGTTTCATTGTGCTGTATTTAATGTTGGGGCCTGTTTAATTTTACCGTGTTCACTGTCGGGCACTGTTTCATTGTCCCGTATTTAATGTCGGGCTCTGATTAATTTTACATTGTTCAGTGTAGGGCACTGTTTCATTGCACTGTATTTAGTGTCGGGCTCTGTTTAATTTTGCCTTGTTTACTGTAGGTCACTGTTTCATTGTACTGTATTTAATGTCGGGCTCTGTTAATTTTACATTGTTCACTGTAGGGGACTGTTTCATTGTACTGTATTTAATGTCGGGCTCTGTTTAATTTTACCTTGTTCGGTGTAGGGCAATGTTTCATTGTACCGGATTTAATGTCGGGCTGTGTTTAATTTTACAATGTTCACTGTAGGGCATTGTTTCATTGTGCTGTATTTAATGTTGGGCTCTGTTTAATTTTACCTTGTTCACTGTCGGGCACTGTTTCATTGTCCCGTATTTAATGTCGGGCTCTGATTAATTTTACATTGTTCAGTGTAGGGCACAGTTTCATTGTACTGTATTTAATGTCGGGCTGTGTTTAATTTTACATTGTTCAGTGTAGGGCACTGTTTCACTGTACCGTATTTAATGTCGGGCTCTGTTTAATTTTACATTGTTCAGTGTATGGCACTGTTTCATTGTACCGTATTTAATGTCGGGCTGTGTTTTATTTTACATTGTTCAGTGTAGGGCACTGTTTCATTGTACCGTATTTAATGTCGGGCTCTGTTTAATTTTACAATGTTCAGTGTAGGGCACTGTTTCATTGTACCGTATTTAATGTCGGGCTCTGTTTAATTTTACATTCTTCACTGTAGGGCATTGTTTCATTGTGCTGTATTTAATGTTGGGGCCTGTTTAATTTTACCGTGTTCACTGTCGGGCACTGTTTCATTGTCCCGTATTTAATGTCGGGCTCTGATTAATTTTACATTGTTCAGTGTAGGGCACTGTTTCATTGCACTGTATTTAGTGTCGGGCTCTGTTTAATTTTGCCTTGTTTACTGTAGGTCACTGTTTCATTGTACCGTATTTAATGTCGGGCTCTGTTTAATTTTACATTGTTCAGTGTAGGGCACAGATTCATTGTATTGTATTTAATGTCGGGCTGTGTTTAATTTTACCTTGTTCGGTGTAGGGCAATGTTTCATTGTACCGTATTTAATGTCGGGCTGTGTTTAATTTTACAATGTTCACTGTAGGGCATTGTTTCATTGTGCTGTATTTAATGTTGGGCTCTGTTTAATTTTACCTTGTTCACTGTCGGGCACGGTTTCATTGTCCCGTATTTAATGTCGGGCTCTGATTAATTTTACATTGTTCAGTGTAGGGCACAGTTTCATTGTACTGTATTTAATGTCGGGCTCTGTTAATTTTACATTGTTCACTGTAGGGCACTGTTTCATTGTGCTGTATTTAATGTCGGGCTCTGTTTAATTTTACATTGTTCAGTGTAGGGCACAGATTCATTGTATTGTATTTAATGTCGGGCTGTGTTTAATTTTACATTGTTCAGTGTAGGGCACTGTTTCACTGTACCGTATTAATGTCGGGCTCTGTTTAATTTTACATTGTTCAGTGTAGGGCACTGTTTCATTGTACCGTATTTAATGTCGGGCTGTGTTTTATTTTACATTGTTCAGTGTAGGGCACTGTTTCATTGTACCGTATTTACTGTCGGGCTGTGATTTATTTTACATTGTTCAGTGTAGGGCACTGATTCATTGTACCGTATTTAATGTCGGGCTCTGTTTAATTTTACATTGTTGCTAGTAGGGCACTGATTCATTGTACCGTATTTAATGTCGGGCTCTGTTTAATTTTACATTGTTCAGTGTAGGGCACTGATTCATTGTACCGTATTTAATGTCGGGCTCTGTTTAATTTTACATTGTTCAGTGTAGGGCACTGTTTCATTGTACTGTATTTAATGTCGGGCTGTGTTTAATTTTACATTGTTCACTGTAGGGCACTGTAACATTGTACCGTATTTAATGTCGGGCTCTGTTTAATTTTACATTGTTCAGTGTAGGGCACTGATTCATTGTACCGTATTTAATGTCGGGCTCTGTTTAATTTTACATTGTTCAGTGTAGGGCACTGATTCATTGTACCGTATTTAATGTCGGGCTCTGTTTAATTTTACCTTGTTCAGTGTAGGGCACTGTAACATTGTACCGTATTTAATGTCGGGCTCTGTTTAATTTTACCTTGTTCAGTGTAGGGCACTGTTTCATTGTACCGTATTTACTGTCGGGCTGTGTTTAATTGTACATTGTTCACTGTAGGGCACTGTTTCATTGTACCGTATTTAATGTCGGGCTGTGTTTAATTGTACATTGTTCACTGTCGGGCACTGTTTCATTGTCCCGTATTTAATGTCGGGCTCTGATTAATTTTACATTGTTCACTGTATGGCATTGTTTCATTGCACTGTATTTAATGTCGGGCTCTGTTTAATTTTGCCTTGTTTACCGTAGGTCACTGTTTCATTGTACTGTATTTAATGTCCGGCTCTGTTTAATGTTACATTGTTCAGTGTAGGGCACTGTTTCATTTTACCGTATTTAATGTAGGGCTCTGTTTAATTTTACATTGTTCACTGTCGGGCACTGTTTCATTGACCCGTATTTAATGTCGGGCTCTGTTTAATTTTACATTGTTCAGTTTAGGGCACTGTTTCATTGTACTGTATTTAATGTCGGGCTCTGATTAATTTTGCCTTGTTTACTGTAGGTCACTGTTTCATTGTACTGTATTTCATGTCGGGCTGTGTTTAATTTTACATTGTTCAGTGTAGGGCACTGATTCATTGTACTGTATTTAATGTCGGGCTGTGTTTAATTTTACCTTGTTCAGTGTAGGGCACTGTTTCATTGTACCGTATTTAATGTCGGGCTCTGTTTAATTTTACATTGTTCACTGTCGGGCACTGTTTCATTGACCCGTATTTAATGTCGGGCTCTGTTTAATTTTCCGTTGTTCAGTGTAGGGCACTGTTTCATTGTACCGTATATAATGTCGGGCTGTGTTTAAGTTTACATTGTTCAGTGTAGGGCACTGATTCATTGTACTGTATTTAATGTCGGGCTGTGTTTAATTTTACATTGTTCAGTGTAGGGCACTGTTTCACTGTACCGTATTTAATGTCGGGCTCTGTTTAATTTTACATTGTTCAGTGTATGGCACTGTTTCATTGTACCGTATTTAATGTCGGGCTGTGTTTTATTTTACATTGTTCAGTGTAGGGCACTGTTTCATTGTACCGTATTTAATGTCGGGCTCTGTTTAATTTTACAATGTTCAGTGTAGGGCACTGTTTCATTGTACCGTATTTAATGTCGGGCTCTGTTTAATTTTACATTCTTCACTGTAGGGCATTGTTTCATTGTGCTGTATTTAATGTTGGGGCCTGTTTAATTTTACCGTGTTCACTGTCGGGCACTGTTTCATTGTCCCGTATTTAATGTCGGGCTCTGATTAATTTTACATTGTTCAGTGTAGGGCACTGTTTCATTGCACTGTATTTAGTGTCGGGCTCTGTTTAATTTTGCCTTGTTTACTGTAGGTCACTGTTTCATTGTACTGTATTTAATGTCGGGCTGTGTTTAATTGTACATTGTTCACTGTAGGGCACTGTTTAATTGCACCGTATTTAGTGTCGGGCTGTGTTTAATTGTACATTGTTCACTGTAGGGGACTGTTTCATTGTACTGTATTTAATGTCGGGCTCTGTTTAATTTTACCTTGTTCGGTGTAGGGCAATGTTTCATTGTACCGTATTTAATGTCGGGCTGTGTTTAATTTTACAATGTTCAGTGTAGGGCACTGTTTCATTGTACCGTATTTAATGTCGGGCTTTGTTTAATTTTACCTTGTTCAGTGTAGGGCACTGTTTCATTGTGCTGTATTTAATGTTGGGCTCTGTTTAATTTTACATTGTTCAGTGTATGGCACTGTTTCATTGTACCGTATTTAATGTCGGGCTGTGTTTTATTTTACATTGTTCAGTGTAGGGCACTGTTTCATTGTACCGTATTTAATGTCGGGCTCTGTTTAATTTTACAATGTTCAGTGTAGGGCACTGTTTCATTGTACCGTATTTAATGTCGGGCTCTGTTTAATTTTACATTCTTCACTGTAGGGCATTGTTTCATTGTGCTGTATTTAATGTTGGGGCCTGTTTAATTTTACCGTGTTCACTGTCGGGCACTGTTTCATTGTCCCGTATTTAATGTCGGGCTCTGATTAATTTTACATTGTTCAGTGTAGGGCACTGTTTCATTGCACTGTATTTAGTGTCGGGCTCTGTTTAATTTTGCCTTGTTTACTGTAGGTCACTGTTTCATTGTACTGTATTTAATGTCGGGCTGTGTTTAATTGTACATTGTTCACTGTAGGGCACTGTTTAATTGCACCGTATTTAGTGTCGGGCTGTGTTTAATTGTACATTGTTCGGTGTAGGGCAATGTTTCATTGTACCGTATTTAATGTCGGGCTGTGTTTAATTTTACAATGTTCAGTGTAGGGCACTGTTTCATTGTACCGTATTTAATGTCGGGCTTTGTTTAATTTTACCTTGTTCAGTGTAGGGCACTGTTTCATTGTGCTGTATTTAATGTTGGGCTCTGTTTAATTTTACCTTCTTCACTGTCGGGCACTGTTTCATTGTCCCGTATTTAATGTCGGGCTCTGATTAATTTTACATTGTTCAGTGTAGGGCACTGTTTCATTGTACTGTATTTAATGTCGGGCTCTGTTAATTTTACATTGTTCACTGTAGGGCACTGTTTCGTTGTACTGTATTTAATGCCCGGCTCTGTTTAATTTTACCTTGTTCAGTGTAGGGCACTGTTTCATTGTACTGTATTTAATGTCGGGCTCTGTTTAATTTTACATTGTTCACTGTAGGGCACTGTTTCATTGTACCGTATTTAATTTCGGGCTGTGTTTAATTTTACATTGTTCACTGTAGGTCACTGTTTCATTGTACTGTATTTAATGTCGGGCTGTGTTTAATTTTACATTGCTCAGTGTAGGGCACTGTTTCATTGTACCGTATTCAATGTCGAGCTCTGTTTAATTTAACCTTGTTCAGTGTTGGGCACTGTTTCATTGTACTGTATTTAATGTCGGGCTCTGTTTAATTTTACAATGTTCAGTGTAGGGCACTGTTTCATTGTACCGTATTTAATGTCGCGCTCTGTTTAATTTTACATTCTTCACTGTAGGGCATTGTTTCATTGTGCTGTATTTAATGTTGGGGCCTGTTTAATTTTACCGTGTTCACTGTCGGGCACTGTTTCATTGTCCCGTATTTAGTGTCGGGCTGTGTTTAATTGTACATTGTTCACTGTAGGGGACTGTTTCATTGTACTGTATTTAATGTCGGGCTCTGTTTAATTTTACCTTGTTCGGTGTAGGGCAATGTTTCATTGTACCGTATTTAATGTCGGGCTGTGTTTAATTTTACAATGTTCAGTGTAGGGCACTGTTTCATTGTACCGTATTTAATGTCGGGCTTTGTTTAATTTTACCTTGTTCAGTGTAGGGCACTGTTTCATTGTGCTGTATTTAATGTTGGGCTCTGTTTAATTTTACCTTGTTCACTGTCGGGCACTGTTTCATTGTCCCGTATTTAATGTCGTGCTCTGATTAATTTTACATTGTTCAGTGTAGGGCACTGTTTCATTGTACTGTATTTAATGTCGGGCTCTGTTAATTTTACATTGTTCACTGTAGGGCACTGTTTCGTTGTACTGTATTTAATGCCCGGCTCTGTTTAATTTTACCTTGTTCAGTGTAGGGCACTGTTTCATTGTACTGTATTTAATGTCGGGCTCTGTTTAATTTTACAATGTTCACTGTAGGGCACTGTTTCATTGTACCGTATTTAATGTCGGGCTGTGTTTAATTTTACATTGTTCACTGTAGGTCACTGTTTCATTGTACTGTATTTAATGTCGGGCTGTGTTTAATTTTACATTGTTCAGTGTAGGGCACTGTTTCACTGTACCGTATTTAATGTCGGGCTCTGTTTAATTTTACATTGCTCAGTGTAGGGCACTGTTTCATTGTACCGTATTCAATGTCGAGCTCTGTTTAATTTAACCTTGTTCAGTGTTGGGCACTGTTTCATTGTACTGTATTTAATGTCAGGCTCGGTTTAATTTTACCTTGTTCAGTGTAGGGCACTGTTTCATTGTACCGTATTTAATGTCGGGCTGTGTTTAATTTTACATTGTTCAGTGTCGGGCACTGTTTCATTGTACCGTATTTAATTTCGGGCTGTGTTTAATTGTACATTGTTCACAGTAGGGCACTGTCTCATTGTACCGTATTTAATGTCGGGCTGTGTTTAAGTTTACATTGTTCAGTGTAGGGCACAGATTCATTGTATTGTATTTAATGTCGGGCTGTGTTTAATTTTACATTGTTCAGTGTAGGGCACTGTTTCACTGTACCGTATTAATGTCGGGCTGTGTTTTATTTTACATTGTTCAGTGTAGGGAACTGTTTCATTGTACCGTATTTAATGTCGGGCTGTGTTTTATTTTACATTGTTCAGTGTAGGGCACTGATTCATTGTACCGTATTTAATGTCGGGCTCTGTTTAATTTTACATTGTTGCTAGTAGGGCACTGATTCATTGTACCGTATTTAATGTCGGGCTGTGTTTAATTTTACATTGTTCACTGTAGGGCACTGTTTCGTTGTACCGTATTTAATGTCGGGTTCTGTTTAATTTTACCTTGTTCAGTGTAGGGCACTGTTTCATTGTACCGTATTTACTGTCGGGCTGTGTTTAATTGTACATTGTTCACTGTAGGGCACTGTTTCATTGTACCGTATTTAATGTCGGGCTGTGTTTAATTGTACATTGTTCACTGTATGGCATTGTTTCATTGTGCTGTATTTAATGTTGGGCTCTGTTTAATTTTACCTTGTTCACTGTCGGGCACTGTTTCATTGTACTGTATTTAATGTCCGGCTCTGTTTAATGTTACATTGTTCAGTGTAGGGCACTGTTTCATTGACCCGTATTTAATGTCGGGCTCTGTTTAATTTTACATTGTTCAGTGTAGGGCACTGTTTCATTGTACTGTATTTAATGTCGGGATCTGTTTAATTTTGCCTTGTTCAGTGTAGGGCACTGTTTCATTGTACCGTATTTAATGTCGGGCTCTGTTTAATTTTACCTTGTTTTGTGTAGGGCACTGTTTCATTTTACCGTATTTAGTGTTGGGCTCTGTTTAATTTTACCTTGTTCACTGTCGGGCACTGTTTCATTGACCCGTATTTAATGTCGGGCTCTGTTTAATTTTACATTGTTCAGTGTAGGGCACTGTTTCATTGTACTGTATTTAATGTCGGGCTCTGATTAATTTTGCCTTGTTTACTGTAGGTCACTGTTTCATTGAACTGTATTTCATGTCGGGCTGTGTTTAAGTTTACATTGTTCAGTGGAGGGCACTGATTCATTGTACTGTATTTAATGTCGGGCTGTGTTTAATTTTACATTGTTCAGTGTACGGCACTGTTTCACTGTACCGTATTTAATGTCGGGCTGTGTTTAATTTTACATTGTTCAGTGTAGGGCACTGATTCATTGCACCGTACTTAATGTCGGGCTCTGTTTAATTTTACATTGTTCAGTGTAGGGCACTGTTTCATTGTACTGTATTTAATGTCGGGCTGCGTTTAATTTTACATTCTTCACTGTAGGGCATTGTTTCATTGTGCTGTATTTAATGGTGGGCTCTGTTTAATTTTACCTTGTTCACTGTCGGGCACTGTTTCATTGTCCCGTATTTAATGTCGGGCTCTGATTAATTTTACATTGTTCAGTGTAGGGCACTGTTTCATTGTACTGTATTTAATGTCGGGCTCTGTTTAATTTTGCCTTGTTTACTGTAGGTCACTGTTTCATTGTACTGTATTTAATGTCGGGCTCTGTTAATTTTACATTGTTCACTGTAGGGCACTGTTTCATTGTACTGTATTTAATGTCCGCCTCTGTTTAATTTTACATTGTTCAATGTAGGGCACTGTTTCACTTTACCGTATTTCATGTCGGGCTGTGTTTAATTGTACATTGTTCACTGTCGGGCACTGTTTCATTGTACCGTATTTAGTGTCGGGCTGTGTTTAATTGTACATTGTTCACTGTAGGGCACTGTTTCATTGTACTGTATTTAATGTCGGGCTCTGTTTAATTTTACCTTGTTCAGTGTAGGGCACTGTTTCATTGTACCGTATTTAATGTCGGGCTGTGTTTAAGTTTACATTGTTCAGTGTAGGGCACTGATTCATTGTACTGTATTTAATGTCGGGCTGTGTTTAATTGTACATTGTTCACTGTAGGGCACTGTTTAATTGCACCGTATTTAGTGTCGGGCTGTGTTTAATTGTACATTGTTCACTGTAGGGGACTGTTTCATTGTACTGTATTTAATGTCGTGCTCTGTTTAGTTTTACATTGTTCAATGTAGGGCACTGTTTCACTTTACCGTATTTCATGTCGGGCTGTGTTTAATTGTACATTGTTCACTGTCGGGCACTGTTTCATTGTACCGTATTTAGTGTCGGGCTGTGTTTAATTGTACATTGTTCAGTGTAGGGCACTGTTTCATTGTACCGTATTTAATGTCGGGCTCTGTTTAATTTTACATTCTTCACTGTATGGCATTGTTTCATTGTGCTGTATTTAATGTTGGGGCCTGTTTAATTTTACCTTGTTCACTGTCGGGCACTGTTTCATTGTCCCGTATTTAATGTCGGGCTCTGATTAATTTTACATTGTTCAGTGTAGGGCACTGTTTCATTGCACTGTATTTAATGTCGGGCTGTGTTTAATTGTACATTGTTCACTGTAGGGCACTGTTTAATTGCACCGTATTTAGTGTCGGGCTGTGTTTAATTGTACATTGTTCACTGTAGGGGACTGTTTCATTGTACTGTATTTAATGTCGGGCTCTGTTTAATTTTACCTTGTTCGGTGTAGGGCAATGTTTCATTGTACCGTATTTAATGTCGGGCTGTGTTTAATTTTACAATGTTCAGTGTAGAGCACTGTTTCATTGTACCGTATTTAATGTCGGGCTTTGTTTAATTTTACCTTGTTCAGTGTAGGGCACTGTTTCATTGTGCTGTATTTAATGTTGGGCTCTGTTTAATTTTACCTTGTTCACTGTCGGGCACTGTTTCATTGTCCCGTATTTAATGTCGGGCTCTGATTAATTTTACATTGTTCAGTGTAGGGCACTGTTTCATTGCACTGTATTTAGTGTCGGGCTCTGTTTAATTTTGCCTTGTTTACTGTAGGTCACTGTTTCATTGTACTGTATTTAATGTCGGGCTGTGTTTAATTGTACATTGTTCACTGTAGGGCACTGTTTAATTGCACCGTATTTAGTGTCGGGCTGTGTTTAATTGTACATTGTTCACTGTAGGGGACTGTTTCATTGTACTGTATTTAATGTCGGGCTCTGTTTAATTTTACCTTGTTCGGTGTAGGGCAATGTTTCATTGTACCGTATTTGATGTCGGGCTGTGTTTAATTTTACAATGTTCAGTGTAGGGCACTGTTTCATTGTACCGTATTTAATGTCGGGCTTTGTTTAATTTTACCTTGTTCAGTGTAGGGCACTGTTTCATTGTGCTGTATTTAATGTTGGGCTCTGTTTAATTTTACCTTGTTCACTGTCGGGCACTGTTTCATTGTCCCGTATTTAATGTCGGGCTCTGATTAATTTTACATTGTTCAGTGTAGGGCACTGTTTCATTGTACTGTATTTAATGTCGGGCTCTGTTAATTTTACATTGTTCACTGTAGGGCACTGTTTCGTTGTACTGTATTTAATGCCCGGCTCTGTTTAATTTTACCTTGTTCAGTGTAGGGCACTGTTTCATTGTACTGTATTTAATGTCGGGCTCTGTTTAATTTTACATTGTTCACTGTAGGGCACTGTTTCATTGTCCCGTATTTAATGTCGGGCTCTGATTAATTTTACATTGTTCAGTGTAGGGCACTGTTTCATTGCACTGTATTTAATGTCGGGCTGTGTTTAATTGTACATTGTTCACTGTAGGGCACTGTTTAATTGCACCGTATTTAGTGTCGGGCTGTGTTTAATTGTACATTGTTCACTGTAGGGGACTGTTTCATTGTACTGTATTTAATGTCGGGCTCTGTTTAATTTTACCTTGTTCGGTGTAGGGCAATGTTTCATTGTACCGTATTTAATGTCGGGCTGTGTTTAATTTTACAATGTTCAGTGTAGAGCACTGTTTCATTGTACCGTATTTAATGTCGGGCTTTGTTTAATTTTACCTTGTTCAGTGTAGGGCACTGTTTCATTGTGCTGTATTTAATGTTGGGCTCTGTTTAATTTTACCTTGTTCACTGTCGGGCACTGTTTCATTGTCCCGTATTTAATGTCGGGCTCTGATTAATTTTACATTGTTCAGTGTAGGGCACTGTTTCATTGCACTGTATTTAGTGTCGGGCTCTGTTTAATTTTGCCTTGTTTACTGTAGGTCACTGTTTCATTGTACTGTATTTAATGTCGGGCTGTGTTTAATTGTACATTGTTCACTGTAGGGCACTGTTTAATTGCACCGTATTTAGTGTCGGGCTGTGTTTAATTGTACATTGTTCACTGTAGGGGACTGTTTCATTGTACTGTATTTAATGTCGGGCTCTGTTTAATTTTACCTTGTTCGGTGTAGGGCAATGTTTCATTGTACCGTATTTGATGTCGGGCTGTGTTTAATTTTACAATGTTCAGTGTAGGGCACTGTTTCATTGTACCGTATTTAATGTCGGGCTTTGTTTAATTTTACCTTGTTCAGTGTAGGGCACTGTTTCATTGTGCTGTATTTAATGTTGGGCTCTGTTTAATTTTACCTTGTTCACTGTCGGGCACTGTTTCATTGTCCCGTATTTAATGTCGGGCTCTGATTAATTTTACATTGTTCAGTGTAGGGCACTGTTTCATTGTACTGTATTTAATGTCGGGCTCTGTTAATTTTACATTGTTCACTGTAGGGCACTGTTTCGTTGTACTGTATTTAATGCCCGGCTCTGTTTAATTTTACCTTGTTCAGTGTAGGGCACTGTTTCATTGTACTGTATTTAATGTCGGGCTCTGTTTAATTTTACATTGTTCACTGTAGGGCACTGTTTCATTGTACCGTATTTAATGTCGGGCTGTGTTTAATTTTACATTGTTCACTGTAGGTCACTGTTTCATTGTACTGTATTTAATGTCGGGCTGTGTTTAATTTTACATTGTTCAGTGTAGGGCACTGTTTCACTGTACCGTATTTAATGTCGGGCTCTGTTTAATTTTACATTGCTCAGTGTAGGGCACTGTTTCATTGTACCGTATTCAATGTCGAGCTCTGTTTAATTTAACCTTGTTCAGTGTTGGGCACTGTTTCATTGTACTGTATTTAATGTCGGGCTCTGTTTAATTTTACAATGTTCAGTGTAGGGCACTGTTTCATTGTACCGTATTTAATGTCGGGCTCTGTTTAATTTTACATTCTTCACTGTAGGGCATTGTTTCATTGTGCTGTATTTAATGTTGGGGCCTGTTTAATTTTACCGTGTTCACTGTCGGGCACTGTTTCATTGTCCCGTATTTAATGTCGGGCTCTGATTAATTTTACATTGTTCAGTGTAGGGCACTGTTTCATTGCACTGTATTTAGTGTCGGGCTCTGTTTAATTTTGCCTTGTTTACTGTAGGTCACTGTTTCATTGTACTGTATTTAATGTCGGGCTGTGTTTAATTGTACATTGTTCACTGTAGGGCACTGTTTAATTGCACCGTATTTAGTGTCGGGCTGTGTTTAATTGTACATTGTTCACTGTAGGGGACTGTTTCGTTGTACTGTATTTAATGTCGGGCTCTGTTTAATTTTACCTTGTTCGGTGTAGGGCAATGTTTCATTGTACCGTATTTAATGTCGGGCTGTGTTTAATTTTACAATGTTCAGTGTAGGGCACTGTTTCATTGTACCGTATTTAATGTCGGGCTTTGTTTAATTTTACCTTGTTCAGTGTAGGGCACTGTTTCATTGTGCTGTATTTAATGTTGGGCTCTGTTTAATTTTACCTTGTTCACTGTCGGGCACTGTTTCATTGTCCCGTATTTAATGTCGGGCTCTGATTAATTTTACATTGTTCAGTGTAGGGCACTGTTTCATTGTACTGTATTTAATGTCGGGCTCTGTTAATTTTACATTGTTCACTGTAGGGCACTGTTTCGTTGTACTGTATTTAATGCCCGGCTCTGTTTAATTTTACCTTGTTCAGTGTAGGGCACTGTTTCATTGTACTGTATTTAATGTCGGGCTCTGTTTAATTTTACAATGTTCACTGTAGGGCACTGTTTCATTGTACCGTATTTAATGTCGGGCTGTGTTTAATTTTACATTGTTCACTGTAGGTCACTGTTTCATTGTACTGTATTTAATGTCGGGCTGTGTTTAATTTTACATTGTTCAGTGTAGGGCACTGTTTCACTGTACCGTATTTAATGTCGGGCTCTGTTTAATTTTACATTGCTCAGTGTAGGGCACTGTTTCATTGTACCGTATTCAATGTCGAGCTCTGTTTAATTTAACCTTGTTCAGTGTTGGGCACTGTTTCATTGTACTGTATTTAATGTCAGGCTCGGTTTAATTTTACCTTGTTCAGTGTAGGGCACTGTTTCATTGTACCGTATTTAATGTCGGGCTGTGTTTAATTTTACATTGTTCAGTGTCGGGCACTGTTTCATTGTACCGTATTTAATTTAGGGCTGTGTTTAATTGTACATTGTTCACAGTAGGGCACTGTCTCATTGTACCGTATTTAATGTCGGGCTGTGTTTAAGTTTACATTGTTCAGTGTAGGGCACAGATTCATTGTATTGTATTTAATGTCGGGCTGTGTTTAATTTTACATTGTTCAGTGTAGGGCACTGTTTCACTGTACCGTATTAATGTCGGGCTCTGTTTAATTTTACATTGTTCAGTGTAGGGCACTGTTTCATTGTACCGTATTTAATGTCGGGCTGTGTTTTATTTTACATTGTTCAGTGTAGGGAACTGTTTCATTGTACCGTATTTAATTTCGGGCTGTGTTTAATTGTACATTGTTCACAGTAGGGCACTGTCTCATTGTACCGTATTTAATGTCGGGCTGTGTTTAATTTTACATTGTTCACTGTAGGTCACTGTTTCATTGTACTGTATTTAATGTCGGGCTGTGTTTAATTTTACATTGTTCAGTGTAGGGCACTGTTTCACTGTACCGTATTTAATGTCGGGCTCTGTTTAATTTTACATTGCTCAGTGTAGGGCACTGTTTCATTGTACCGTATTCAATGTCGAGCTCTGTTTAATTTAACCTTGTTCAGTGTTGGGCACTGTTTCATTGTACTGTATTTAATGTCAGGCTCGGTTTAATTTTACCTTGTTCAGTGTAGGGCACTGTTTCATTGTACCGTATTTAATGTCGGGCTGTGTTTAATTTTACATTGTTCAGTGTCGGGCACTGTTTCATTGTACCGTATTTAATTTCGGGCTGTGTTTAATTGTACATTGTTCACAGTAGGGCACTGTTTCATTGTACCGTATTTAATGTCGGGCTGTGTTTTATTTTACATTGTTCAGTGTAGGGAACTGTCTCATTGTACCGTATTTAATGTCGGGCTGTGTTTAAGTTTACATTGTTCAGTGTAGGGCACAGATTCATTGTATTGTATTTAATGTCGGGCTGTGTTTAATTTTACATTGTTCAGTGTAGGGCACTGTTTCACTGTACCGTATTAATGTCGGGCTCTGTTTAATTTTACATTGTTCAGTGTAGGGCACTGTTTCATTGTACCGTATTTAATGTCGGGCTGTGTTTTATTTTACATTGTTCAGTGTAGGGAACTGTTTCATTGTACCGTATTTAATGTCGGGCTGTGTTTTATTTTACATTGTTCAGTGTAGGGCACTGATTCATTGTACCGTATTTAATGTCGGGCTCTGTTTAATTTTACATTGTTGCTAGTAGGGCACTGATTCATTGTACCGTATTTAATGTCGGGCTGTGTTTAATTTTACATTGTTCACTGTAGGGCACTGTTTCGTTGTACCGTATTTAATGTCGGGTTCTGTTTAATTTTACCTTGTTCAGTGTAGGGCACTGTTTCATTGTACCGTATTTACTGTCGGGCTGTGTTTAATTGTACATTGTTCACTGTAGGGCACTGTTTCATTGTACCGTATTTAATGTCGGGCTGTGTTTAATTGTACATTGTTGACTGTATGGCATTGTTTCATTGTGCTGTATTTAATGTTGGGCTCTGTTTAATTTTACCTTGTTCACTGTCGGGCACTGTTTCATTGTACTGTATTTAATGTCCGGCTCTGTTTAATGTTACATTGTTCAGTGTAGGGCACTGTTTCATTGACCCGTATTTAATGTCGGGCTCTGTTTAATTTTACATTGTTCAGTGTAGGGCACTGTTTCATTGTACTGTATTTAATGTCGGGATCTGTTTAATTTTGCCTTGTTCAGTGTAGGGCACTGTTTCATTGTACCGTATTTAATGTCGGGCTCTGTTTAATTTTACCTTGTTTTGTGTAGGGCACTGTTTCATTTTACCGTATTTAGTGTTGGGCTCTGTTTAATTTTACCTTGTTCACTGTCGGGCACTGTTTCATTGACCCGTATTTAATGTCGGGCTCTGTTTAATTTTACATTGTTCAGTGTAGGGCACTGTTTCATTGTACTGTATTTAATGTCGGGCTCTGATTAATTTTGCCTTGTTTACTGTAGGTCACTGTTTCATTGTACTGTATTTCATGTCGGGCTGTGTTTAAGTTTACATTGTTCAGTGGAGGGCACTGATTCATTGTACTGTATTTAATGTCGGGCTATGTTTAATTTTACATTGTTCAGTGTACGGCACTGTTTCACTGTACCGTATTTAATGTCGGGCTGTGTTTAATTTTACATTGTTCAGTGTAGGGCACTGATTCATTGCACCGTACTTAATGTCGGGCTCTGTTTAATTTTACATTGTTCAGTGTAGGGCACTGTTTCATTGTACTGTATTTAATGTCGGGCTGCGTTTAATTTTACATTCTTCACTGTAGGGCATTGTTTCATTGTGCTGTATTTAATGGTGGGCTCTGTTTAATTTTACCTTGTTCACTGTCGGGCACTGTTTCATTGTCCCGTATTTAATGTCGGGCTCTGATTAATTTTACATTGTTCAGTGTAGGGCACTGTTTCATTGTACTGTATTTAATGTCGGGCTCTGTTTAATTTTGCCTTGTTTACTGTAGGTCACTGTTTCATTGTACTGTATTTAATGTCGGGCTCTGTTAATTTTACATTGTTCACTGTAGGGCACTGTTTCATTGTACTGTATTTAATGTCCGCCTCTGTTTAATTTTACATTGTTCAATGTAGGGCACTGTTTCACTTTACCGTATTTCATGTCGGGCTGTGTTTAACTGTACATTGTTCACTGTCGGGCACTGTTTCATTGTACCGTATTTAGTGTCGGGCTGTGTTTAATTGTACATTGTTCACTGTAGGGCACTGTTTCATTGTACTGTATTTAATGTCGGGCTCTGTTTAATTTTACCTTGTTCAGTGTAGGGCACTGTTTCATTGTACCGTATTTAATGTCGGGCTGTGTTTAAGTTTACATTGTTCAGTGTAGGGCACTGATTCATTGTACTGTATTTAATGTCGGGCTGTGTTTAATTGTACATTGTTCACTGTAGGGCACTGTTTAATTGCACCGTATTTAGTGTCGGGCTGTGTTTAATTGTACATTGTTCACTGTAGGGGACTGTTTCATTGTACTGTATTTAATGTCGTGCTCTGTTTAGTTTTACATTGTTCAATGTAGGGCACTGTTTCACTTTACCGTATTTCATGTCGGGCTGTGTTTAATTGTACATTGTTCACTGTCGGGCACTGTTTCATTGTACCGTATTTAGTGTCGGGCTGTGTTTAATTGTACATTGTTCAGTGTAGGGCACTGTTTCATTGTACCGTATTTAATGTCGGGCTCTGTTTAATTTTACATTCTTCACTGTATGGCATTGTTTCATTGTGCTGTATTTAATGTTGGGGCCTGTTTAATTTTACCTTGTTCACTGTCGGGCACTGTTTCATTGTCCCGTATTTAATGTCGGGCTCTGATTAATTTTACATTGTTCAGTGTATGGCACTGTTTCATTGCACTGTATTTAGTGTCAGGCTCTGTTTAATTTTGCCTTGTTTACTGTAGGTCACTGTTTCATTGTACTGTATTTAATGTCGGGCTGTGTTTAATTGTACATTGTTCACTGTAGGGCACTGTTTAATTGCACCGTATTTAGTGTCGGGCTGTGTTTAATTGTACATTGTTCACTGTAGGGGACTGTTTCATTGTACTGTATTTAATGTCGGGCTCTGTTTAATTTTACATTCTTCACTGTAGGGCATTGTTTCATTGTGCTGTATTTAATGTTGGGGCCTGTTTAATTTTACCTTGTTCACTGTCGGGCACTGTTTCATTGTACCGTATTTAATGTCGGGCTGTGTTTAATTGTACATTGTTCACTGTAGGGCACTGTTTAATTGCACCGTATTTAGTGTCGGGCTGTGTTTAATTGCACATTGTTCACTGTGGGGGACTGTTTCATTGTACTGTATTTAATGTCGGGCTCTGTTTAATTTTACATTCTTCACTGTAGGGCATTGTTTCATTGTGCTGTATTTAATGTTGGGGCCTGTTTAATTTTACCTTGTTCACTGTCGGGCACTGTTTCATTGTACCGTATTTAATGTCGGGCTGTGTTTAATTGTACATTGTTCACTGTAGGGCACTGTTTAATTGCACCGTATTTAGTGTCGGGCTGTGTTTAATTGCACATTGTTCACTGTAGGGGACTGTTTCATTGTACTGTATTTAATGTCGGGCTCTGTTTAATTTTACCTTGTTCGGTGTAGGGCAATGTTTCATTGTACCGTATTTAATGTCGGGCTGTGTTTAATTTTACAATGTTCAGTGTAGGGCACTGTTTCATTGTACCGTATTTAATGTCGGGCTTTGTTTAATTTTACCTTGTTCAGTGTAGGGCACTGTTTCATTGTGCTGTATTTAATGTTGGGCTCTGTTTAATTTTACCTTGTTCACTGTCGGGCACTGCTTCATTGTCCCGTATTTAACGTCGGGCTCTGATTAATTTTACATTGTTCAGTGTAGGGCACTGTTTCGTTGCACTGTATTTAATGTCGGGCTCTGTTTAATTTTTCCTTGTTTACTGTAGGTCACTGTTTCATTGTACAGTATTTAATGTCGGGCTCTGTTAAATTTACATTGTTCACTGTAGGGCACTGTTTCATTGTACTCTACTTAATGTCGGGCTCTGTTTAATTTTACATTGTTCACTGTAGGGCACTGTTTCATTGTACCGTATTTAATGTCGGGCTGTGTTTTATTTTACATTGTTCAGTGTAGGGCACTGTTTCATTGTACCGTATTTAATGTCGGGCTCTGTTTAATTTTACAATGTTCAGTGTAGGGCACTGTTTCATTGTACCGTATATAATGTCGGGCTCTGTTTAATTTTACATTCTTCACTGTAGGGCATTGTTTCATTGTGCTGTATTTAATGTTGGGGCCTGTTTAATTTTACCTTGTTCACTGTCGGGCACTGTTTCATTGTCCCGTATTTAATGTCGGGCTCTGATTAATTTTACATTGTTCAGTGTAGGGCACTGTTTCATTGCACTGTATTTAGTGTCGGGCTCTGTTTAATTTTGCCTTGTTTACTGTAGGTCACTGTTTCATTGTACAGTATTTAATGTCGGGCTCTGTTAATTTTACATTGTTCACTGTAGGGCACTGTTTCATTGTGCCGTATTTAATGTTGGGCTCTGTTTAATTTTACCTTGTTCACTGTCTGGCACTGTTTCATTGTACCGTATTTAATGTCGGGCTCTGTTTAATTTTGCATTGTTGCTGGTAGGGCACTGATTCATTGTACTGTATTTAATGTCGGGCTGTGTTTAATTTTACATTGTTCAGTGTAGGGCACTGTTTTACTGTACCGTATTTAATGTCGGGCTCTGTTTAATTTTACATTGTTCACTGTAGGGCACTGTTTCATTGTACCGTATTTACTGTCGGGCTGTGTTTAATTGTACATTGTTCACTGTAAGGCACTGTTTCATTGTACTGTATTTAATGTCGGGCTCTGTTTAATTTTACCTTGTTCAGTGTAGGGCACTGTTTCATTGTACCGTATATAATGTCGGGCTGTGTTTAATTTTACATTGTTCAGCGTAGGGCACTGTTTCATTGTACTGTATTTAATGTCGGGCTGTGTTTAAGTTTACATTGTTCAGCGTACGGCACTGATTCATTGTACTGTATTTAATGGTGGGCTCTGTTTAATTTTACCTTGTTCACTGTCGGGCACTGTTTCATTGTCCCGTATTTAATGTCGGGTTCTGATTAATTTTACATTGTTTACTGTAGGTCACTGTTTCATTGTACTGTATTTAATGTCGGGCTCTGTTAATTTTACATTGTTCACTGTAGGGCACTGTTTCATTGTACTGTATTTAATGTCCGCCTCTGTTTAATTTTACATTGTTCAATGTAGGGCACTGTTTCACTTTACCGTATTTCATGTCGGGCTGTGTTTAATTGTACATTGTTCACTGTCGGGCACTGTTTCATTGTACCGTATTTAGTGTCGGGCTGTGTTTAATTGTACATTGTTCACTGTAGGGCACTGTTTCATTGTACTGTATTTAATGTCGGGCTCTGTTTAATTTTACCTTGTTCAGTGTAGGGCACTGTTTCATTGTACCGTATTTAATGTCGGGCTCTGTTTAATTTTACCTTGTTCAGTGTAGGGCACTGTTTCATTGTACCGTATTTGATGTCGGGCTGTGTTTAAGTTTACATTGTTCAGTGTAGGGCACTGATTCATTGTACTGTATTTAATGTCGGGCTGCGTTTAATTTTACATTGTTCAGTGTAGGGCACTGTTTCACTGTACCGTATTTAATGTCGGGCCCTGTTTAATTTTACATTGTTCAGTGTATGGCACTGTTTCATTGTACTGTATTTAATGTCGGGCTGTGTTTAATTGTACATTGTTCACTGTAGGGCACTGTTTAATTGCACCGTATTTAGTGTCGGACTGTGTTTAATTGTACATTGTTCACTGTAGGGGACTTTTTCATTGTACTGTATTTAATGTCGGGCTCTGTTTAATTTTACATTCTTCACTGTAGGGCATTGTTTCATTGTGCTGTATTTAATGTTGGGGCCTGTTTGATTTTACCTTGTTCACTGTCGGGCACTGTTTCATTGTCCCGTATTTAATGTCGGGCTCTGTTAATTTTACATTGTTCACTGTAGGGCACTGTTTCATTGTACTGTATTTAATGTCGGGCTCTGTTTAATTTTACATTGTTCACTGTAGGGCACTGTTTCATTGTACCGTATTTAATGTCGGGCTGTGTTTAATTGTACATTGTTCACTGTAGGGCACTGTTTAATTGCACCGTATTTAGTGTCGGGCTGTGTTTAATTGTACATTGTTCACTGTAGGGGACTGTTTCATTGTACTGTATTTAATGTCGGGCTCTGTTTAATTTTACCTTGTTCGGTGTAGGGCAATGTTTCATTGTACCGTATTTAATGTCGGGCTGTGTTTAATTTTACAATGTTCAGTGTAGGACACTGTTTCATTGTACCGTATTTAATGTCGGGCTTTGTTTAATTTTACCTTGTTCAGTGTAGGGCACTGTTTCATTGTGCTGTATTTAATGTTGTGCTCTGTTTAATTTTACCTTGTTCACTGTCGGGCACTGTTTCATTGTCCCGTATTTAATGTCGGGCTGTGTTTAATTTTACATTGTTCAGTATAGGGCACTGATTCATTGCACCGTACTTAATGTCGGGCTCTGTTTAATTTTACATTGTTCAGTGTAGGGCACTGTTTCATTGTACTGTATTTAATGTCGGGCTGTGTTTAATTGTACATTGTTCACTGTCGGGCACTGTTTCATTGTACCGTATTTAGTGTCGTGCTGTGTTTAATTGTACATTGTTTAGTGTAGGGCACTGTTTCATTGTACCGTAGTTAATGTCGGGCTGTGTTTAAGTTTACATTGTTCAGTGGAGGGCACTGATTCATTGTACTGTATTTAATGTCGGGCTGTGTTTAATTGTACATTGTTCAGTGTAGGACACTGTTTCACTGTACCGTATTTAATGTCGGGCTGTGTTTAATTTTACATTGTTCAGTGTAGGGCACTAATTCATTGCACCGTACTTAATGTCGGGCACTGTTTAATTTTACATTGTTCAGTGTAGGGCACTGTTTCATTGTACTGTATTTAATGTCGGGCTGTGTTTAATTTTACATTCTTCACTGTAGGGCATTGTTTCATTGTGCTGTATTTAATGGTGGGCTCTGTTTAATTTTACCTTGTTCACTGTCGGGCACTGTTTCATTGTCCCGTATTTAATGTCGGGTTCTTATTAATTTTACATTGTTTACTGTAGGTCACTGTTTCATTGTACTGTATTTAATGTCGGGCTCTGTTAATTTTACATTGTTCACTGTAGGGCACTGTTTCATTGTACTGTATTTAATGTCCGCCTCTGTTTAATTTTACATTGTTCAATGTAGGGCACTGTTTCACTTTACCGTATTTCATGTCGGGCTGTGTTTAATTGTACATTGTTCACTGTCGGGCACTGTTTCATTGTACCGTATTTAGTGTCGGGCTGTGTTTAATTGTACATTGTTCACTGTAGGGCACTGTTTCATTGTACTGTATTTAATGTCGGGCTCTGTTTAATTTTACCTTGTTCAGTGTAGGGCACTGTTTCATTGTACCGTATTTAATGTCGGGCTCTGTTTAATTTTACCTTGTTCAGTGTAGGGCACTGTTTCATTGTACCGTATTTAATGTCGGGCTGTGTTTAAGTTTACATTGTTCAGTGTAGGGCACTGATTCATTGTACTGTATTTAATGTCGGGCTGCGTTTAATTTTACATTGTTCAGTGTAGGGCACTGTTTCACTGTACCGTATTTAATGTCGGGCTCTGTTTAATTTTACATTGTTCAGTGTATGGCACTGTTTCATTGTACTGTATTTAATGTCGGGCTGTGTTTAATTGTACATTGTTCACTGTAGGGCACTGTTTAATTGCACCGTATTTAGTGTCGGGCTGTGTTTAATTGTACATTGTTCACTGTAGGGGACTGTTTCATTGTACTGTATTTAATGTCGGGCTCTGTTTAATTTTACATTCTTCACTGTAGGGCATTGTTTCATTGTGCTGTATTTAATGTTGGGGCCTGTTTAATTTTACCTTGTTCACTGTCGGGCCACTGTTTCATTGTCCCGTATTTAATGTCGGGCTCAGTTAATTTTACATTGTTCACTGTAGGGCACTGTTTCATTGTACTGTATTTAATGTCGGGCTCTGTTTAATTTTACATTGTTCACTGTAGGGCACTGTTTCATTGTACCGTATTTAATGTCGGGCTGTGTTTAATTGTACATTGTTCACTGTAGGGCACTGTTTAATTGCACCGTATTTAGTGTCGGGCTGTGTTTAATTGTACATTGTTCACTGTAGGGGACTGTTTCATTGTACTGTATTTAATGTCGGGCTCTGTTTAATTTTACCTTGTTCGGTGTAGGGCAATGTTTCATTGTACCGTATTTAATGTCGGGCTGTGTTTAATTTTACAATGTTCAGTGTAGGACACTGTTTCATTGTACCGTATTTAATGTCGGGCTTTGTTTAATTTTACCTTGTTCAGTGTAGGGCACTGTTTCATTGTGCTGTATTTAATGTTGTGCTCTGTTTAATTTTACCTTGTTCACTGTCGGGCACTGTTTCATTGTCCCGTATTTAACGTCGGGCTCTGATTAATTTTACATTGTTCAGTGTAGGGCACTGTTTCGTTGCACTGTATTTAATGTCGGGCTCTGTTTAATTTTTCCTTGTTTACTGTAGGTCACTGTTTCATTGTACAGTATTTAAGGTCGGGCTCTGTTAATTTTACATTGTTCACTGTAGGGCACTGTTTCATTGTACTCTACTTAATGTCGGGCTCTGTTTAATTTTACATTGTTCACTGTAGGGCCCTGTTTCATTGTACTGTATTTAATGACGGGCTGTGTTTTATTTTACATTGTTCAGTGTAGGGCACTGTTTCATTGTACCGTATTTAATGTCGGGCTCTGTTTAATTTTACAATGTTCAGTGTAGGGCACTGTTTCATTGTACTGTATTTAATGTCGGGCTCTGTTTAATTTTACATTGTTCACTGTAGGGCACTGTTTCATTGTACCGTATTTAATGACGGGCTCTGTTTAATTTTACATTCTTCACTGTAGGGCATTGTTTCATTGTGCTGTATTGAATGTTGGGGCCTGTTTAATTTTACCTTGTTCACTGTCGGGCACTGTTTCATTGTCCCGTATTTAATGTCGGGCTCTGATTAATTTTACATTGTTCAGTGTAGGGCACTGTTTCATTGCACTGTATTTAGTGTCGGGCTCTGTTTAATTTTGCCTTGTTTACTGTAGGTCACTGTTTCATTGTACAGTATTTAATGTCGGGCTCTGTTAATTTTACATTGTTCACTGTAGGGCACTGTTTCGTTGTACCGTATTTACTGTCGGGCTGTATTTAATTGTACATTGTTCACTGTAGGGCACTGTTTCATTGTACTGTATTGAATGTCGGGCTCTGTTTAATTTTACCTTGTTCAGTGTAGGGCACTGTTTCATTGTACTGTATTTAATGTCGGGCTCTGTTTAATTTTACCTTGCTCACTGTAGGTCACTGTTTCATTGTACCGTATATAATGTCGGGCTGTGTTTAATTTTACATTGTTCAGCGTAGGGCACTGTTTCATTGTACCGTATTTAATGATGGAATTTGTTTAATTTTACCTTGTTCAGCGCAGGGCACTGTTTCATTGTACGGTATTTAATGTCGGGCTGTGTTTAATTTTACATTGTTCAGTGTAGGGCACTGTTTCATTGTACCGTATTTAATGTCGGGCTCTGTTTAATTTTACAATGTTCAGTGTAGGGCACTGTTTCATCGTACCGTATTTAATGTCGAGCTGTGTTTAATTTTACATTGTTCAGTGTAGGGCACTGTTTCATTGTACCGTATTTAATGTCGGGCTCTGTTTAATTTTACAATGTTCAGTGTAGGGCACTGTTTCATTGTACCGTATTTAATGTCGGGCTCTGTTTAATTTTACATTCTTCACTGTAGGGCATTGTTTCATTGTACTGTATTTAATGTCGGGCTCTGTTTAATTTTACAATGTTCAGTGTAGGGCACTGTTTCATTGTCCCGTATTTAATGTCAGGCTCTGATTAATTTTACATTGTTCAGTGTAGGGCACTGTTTCATTGCACTGTATTTAGTGTCGGGCTCTGTTTAATTTTGCCTTGTTTACTGTAGGTCACTGTTTCATTGTACTGTATTTAATGTCGGGCTCTGTTAATTTTACATTGTTCACTGTAGGGGACTGTTTCATTGTACTGTATTTAATGTCGGGCTCTGTTTAATTTTACCTTGTTCGGTGTAGGGCAATGTTTCATTGTACTGTATTTAATGTCGGGCTGTGTTTAATTGTACCTCGTTCACTGACGGGCACTGTTTCATTGACCCGTATTTAATGTCGGGCTCTGTTTAATTTTACATTGTTCAGTGTAGGGCACTGTTTCATTGTACTGTATTTAATTTCGGGCTCTGTTTAATTTTGCCTTGTTTACTGTAGGTCACTGATTCATTGTACTGCATTTAATGTCGGGCTGCGTTTAATTTTACATTGTTCAGTGTAGGGCACTGTTTCACTGTACCGTATTTAATGTCGGGCTCTGTTTAATTTTACATTGTTCAGTGTATGGCACTGTTTCTTTGTACTGTATTTAATGTCGGGCTGTGTTTAATTGTACATTGTTCACTGTAGGGCACTGTTTAATTGCACCGTATTTAGTGTCGGGCTGTGTTTAATTGTACATTGTTCACTGTAGGGGACTGTTTCATTGTACTGTATTTAATGTCGGGCTCTGTTTAATTTTACATTCTTCACTGTAGGGCATTGTTTCATTGTGCTGTATTTAATGTTGGGGCCTGTTTAATTTTACCTTGTTCACTGTAGGTCACTGTTTCATTGTACAGTATTTAAGGTCGGGCTCTGTTAATTTTACATTGTTCACTGTAGGGCACTGTTTCATTGTACTCTACTTAATGTCGGGCTCTGTTTAATTTTACATTGTTCACTGTAGGGCACTGTTTCATTATACCGTATTTAATGACGGCCTGTGTTTTATTTTACATTGTTCAGTGTAGGGCACTGTTTCATTGTACCGTATTTAATGTCGGGCTCTGTTTAATTTTACAATGTTCAGTGTAGGGCACTGTTTCATTGTACCGTATTTAATGACGGGCTCTGTTTAATTTTACATTCTTCACTGTAGGGCATTGTTTCATTGTGATGTATTTAATGTTGGGGCCTGTTTAATTTTACCTTGTTCACTGTCGGGCACTGTTTCATTGTCCCGTATTTAATGTCGGGCTCTGTTAATTTTACATTGTTCACTGTAGGGCACTGTTTCATTGTACTGTATTTAATGTCGGGCTCTGTTTAATTTTACATTGTTCACTGTAGGGCACTGTTTCATTGAACTGTATTTAATGTCGGGCTCTGTTTAATTTTACATTGTTCACTGTAGGGCACTGTTTCATTGTACCGTATTTAATGTCGGGCTGTGTTTAATTGTACATTGTTCACTGTAGGGCACTGTTTAATTGCACCGTATTTAGTGTCGGGCTGTGTTTAATTGTACATTGTTCACTGTAGGGGACTGTTTCATTGTACTGTATTTAATGTCGGGCTCTGTTTAATTTTACCTTGTTCGGTGTAGGGCAATGTTTCATTGTACCGTATTTAATGTCGGGCTGTGTTTAATTTTACAATGTTCAGTGTAGGACACTGTTTCATTGTACCGTATTTAATGTCGGGCTTTGTTTAATTTTACCTTGTTCAGTGTAGGGCACTGTTTCATTGTGCTGTATTTAATGTTGGGCTCTGTTTAATTTTACCTTGTTCACTGTCGGGCACTGTTTCATTGTCCCGTATTTAACGTCGTGCTCTGATTAATTTTACATTGTTCAGTGTAGGGCACTGTTTCGTTGCACTGTATTTAATGTCGGGCTCTGTTTAATTTTTCCTTGTTTACTGTAGGTCACTGTTTCATTGTACAGTATTTAAGGTCGGGCTCTGTTAATTTTACATTGTTCACTGTAGGGCACTGTTTCATTGTACTCTACTTAATGTCGGGCTCTGTTTAATTTTACATTGTTCACTGTAGGGCACTGTTTCATTGTACCGTATTTAATGACGGCCTGTGTTTTATTTTACATTGTTCAGTGTAGGGCACTGTTTCATTGTACCGTATTTAATGTCGGGCTCTGTTTAATTTTACAATGTTCAGTGTAGGGCACTGTTTCATTGTACCGTATTTAATGACGGGCTCTGTTTAATTTTACATTCTTCACTGTAGGGCATTGTTTCATTGTACCGTATTTAGTGTCGGGCTGTGTTTAATTGTACATTGTTCACTGTAGGGCACTGTTTCATTGTACTGTATTTAATGTCGGGCTCTGTTTAATTTTACCTTGTTCAGTGTAGGGCACTGTTTCATCGTACCGTATTTAATGTCGGGCTGTGTTTAATTTTACATTGTTCAGTGTAGGGCACTGTTTCATTGTACCGTATTTAATGTCGGGCTCTGTTTAATTTTACAATGTTCAGTGTAGGGCACTGTTTCATTGTACCGTATTTAATGTCGAGCTGTGTTTAATTTTACATTGTTCAGTGTAGGGCACTGTTTCATTGTACCGTATTTAATGTCGGGCTCTGTTTAATTTTACAATGTTCAGTGTAGGGCACTGTTTCATTGTACCGTATTTAATGTCGGGCTCTGTTTAATTTTACATTCTTCACTGTAGGGCATTGTTTCATTGTACTGTATTTAATGTCGGGCTCTGTTTAATTTTACATTGTTCAGTGTAGGGCACTGTTTCATTGCACTGTATTTAGTGTCGGGCTCTGTTTAATTTTGCCTTGTTTACTGTAGGTCACTGTTTCATTGTACTGTATTTAATGTCGGGCTCTGTTAATTTTACATTGTTCACTGTAGGGGACTGTTTTATTGTACTGTATTTAATGTCGGGCTCTGTTTAATTTTACCTTGTTCGGTGTAGGGCAATGTTTCATTGTACTGTATTTAATGTCGGGCTGTGTTTAATTGTACCTCGTTCACTGTCGGGCACTGTTTCATTGACCCGTATTTAATATCGGGCTCTGTTTAATTTTACATTGTTCAGTGTAGGGCACTGTTTCATTGTACTGTATTTAATTTCGGGCTCTGTTTAATTTTGCCTTGTTTACTGTAGGTCACTGTTTCATTGTACTGTATTTAATGTCGGGCTGTGTTTAATTTTACATTGTTCAGTGTAGGGCACTGATTCATTGTACCGTAATTAATGTCGGGCTCTGTTTAATTACACATTCTTCACTGTAGGGCATTGTTTCATTGTGCTGTATTTAATGTCGGGCTCTGTTTAATTACACATTCTTCACTGTAGGGCACTGTTTCATTGTGCTGTATTTAATGTCGGGCTCTGTTTAATTTTACCTTGTTCACTGTCGGGCACTGTTTCATTGTCCCGTATTTAATGTCGGGCTCTGATTAATTTTACATTGTTCAGTGTAGGGCACTGTTTCATTGTACCGTATTTAATGTCGGGCTGTGTTTAATTGTACATTGTTCACTGTAAGGCACTGTTTCATTGTACTGTATTTAATGTCGGGCTCTGTTAATTTTACATTGTTCACTGTAGGGCACTGTTTCGTTGTACTGTATTTAATTTCGGGCTCTGTTTACTTTTACATTGTTCAGTGTAGGGCACTGTTTCATTGTACCGTATTTAATGGCGGGCTCTGTTTAATTTTACATTCTTCACTGTAGGGCATTGTTTCATTGTACCGTATTTAATGGCGGGCTCTGTTTAATTTTACATTCTTCACTGTAGGGCATTGTTTCATTGTGCTGTATTTAATGTCGGGCTCTGTTTAATTTTACCTTGTTCACTGTCGGGCACTGTTTCATTGTCCCGTATTTAATGTCGGGCTCTGATTAATTTTACATTGTTCAGTGTAGGGCACTGTTTCATTGTACCGTATTTAATGTCGGGCTGTGTTTAATTGTACATTGTTCACTGTAAGGCACTGTTTCATTGTACTGTATTTAATGTCGGGCTCTGTTAATTTTACATTGTTCACTGTAGGGCACTGTTTCGTTGTACTGTATTTAATGTCGGGCTCTGTTTACTTTTACATTGTTCAGTGTAGGGCACTGTTTCATTGTACCGTATTTAATGGCGGGCTCTGTTTAATTTTACATTCTTCACTGTAGGGCATTGTTTCATTGTGCTGTATTTAATGTTGGGGCCTGTTTAATTTTACCTTGTTCACTGTCGGGCACTGTTTCATTGTACTGTATTTAAGGTTGGGCTCTGTTTAATTTTACCTTGTTCACTCTCGGGCACTGTTTCGTTGTCCCGTATTTAATGTCGGGCTCTGATTAGTTTTACATTGTTCAGTGTAGGGCACTGTTTCATTGCACTGTATTTAATGTCGGGCTCTGTTTAATTTTGCCTTGTTTACTGTAGGTCACTGTTTCATTGTACTGTATTTAATGTCGGGCTCTGTTAATTTTACATTGTTCACTGTAGGGCACTGTTTCATTGTACTGTATTTAATGTCGGGCTCTGTTTAATTTTACATTGTTCACTGTAGGGCACTGTTTCATTGTACCGTATTTAATGTCGGGCTGTGTTTAATTTTACATTGTTCACTGTAGGTCACTGTTTCATTGTACTGTATTTAATGTCGGGCTGTGTTTAATTTTACATTGTTCAGTGTAGGGCACTGTTTCACTGTACCGTATTTAATGTCGGGCTCTGTTTAATTTTACATTGTTCAGTGTAGGGCACTGTTTCATTGTACCGTATTTAATGTCGGGCTGTGTTTAATTGTACATTGTTCACAGTAGGGCACTGTCTCATTGTACCGTATTTAATGTCGGGCTGTGTTTAAGTTTACATTGTTCAGTGTAGGGCACAGATTCATTGTATTGTATTTAATGTCGGGCTGTGTTTAATTTTACTTTGTTCAGTGTAGGGCACTGTTTCACTGTACCGTATTAATGTCGGGCTCTGTTTAATTTTACATTGTTCAGTGTAGGGCACTGTTTCATTGTACCGTATTTAATGTCGGGCTGTGTTTTATTTTACATTGTTCAGTGTAGGGCACTGTTTCATTGTACCGTATTTAATGTCGGGCTGTGTTTTATTTTACATTGTTCAGTGTAGGGCACTGATTCATTGTACCGTATTTAATGTCGGGCTCTGTTTAATTTTACATTGTTCAGTGTAGGGCACTGTTTCATTGTACCGTATTTAATGTCGGGCTGTGTTTTATTTTACATTGTTCAGTGTAGGGCACTGTTTCATTGTACCGTATTTAATGTCGGGCTGTGTTTTATTTTACATTGTTCAGTGTAGGGCACTGTTTCATTGTACCGTATTTAATGTCGGGCTGTGTTTTATTTTACATTGTTCAGTGTAGGGCACTGTTTCATTGTACCGTATTTAATGTCGGGCTGTGTTTAATTTTACATTGTTCACTGTAGGGCACTGTTTCGTTGTACCGTATTTAATGTCGGGTTCTGTTTAATTTTACCTTGTTCAGTGTAGGGCACTGTAACATTGTACCGTATTTAATGTCGGGCTCTGTTTAATTTTACCTTGTTCATTGTAGGGCACTGTTTCATTGTACCGTATTTACTGTCGGGCTGTGTTTAATTGTACATTGTTCACTGTAGGGCATTGTTTCATTGTGCTGTATTTAATGTTGGGCTCTGATTAATGTTACATTGTTCAGTGTAGGGCACTGTTTCATTGTAATGTATTTAATGTCGGGCTGTGTTTAATTTTACCTTGTTCAGTGTAGGGCACTGTTTCATTGTACTGTATTTAATGTCCGGCTCTGTTTAATGTTACATTGTTCAGTGTAGGGCACTGTTTCATTGTAATGTATTTAATGTCGGGCTCTGTTTAATTTTGCCTTGTTTACTGTAGGTCACTGTTTCACTGTACTGTATTTAATGTCGGGCTCTGTTTAATTTTGCCTTGTTCAGTGTAGGGCACTGTTTCATTGTACCGTATTTAATGTCGGGCTCTGTTTAATTTTACCTTGTTCACTGTCGGGCACTGTTTCATTGACCCGTATTTAATGTCGGGCTCTGTTTAATTTTACATTGTTCAGTGTAGGGCACTGTTTCATTGTACTGTATTTAATGTCGGGCTCTGATTAATTTTGCCTTGTTTACTGTAGGTCACTGTTTCATTGTACTGTATTTCATGTCGGGCTGTGTTTAATTTTACATTGTTCAGTGTAGGGCACTGATTCATTGTACTGTATTTAATGTCGGGCTGTGTTTAATTTTACCTTGTTCAGTGTAGGGCACTGTTTCATTGTACCGTATTTAATGTCGGGCTGTGTTTAAGTTTACATTGTTCAGTGGAGGGCACTGATTCATTGTACTGTATTTAATGTCGGGCTGTGTTTAATTTTACATTGTTCAGTGTAGGGCACTGTTTCACTGTACCGTATTTAATGTCGGGCTCTGTTTAATTTTACCTTGTTTTGTGAAGGGCACTGTTTCATTTTACCGTATTTAATGTTGGGCTCTGTTTAATTTTACCTTGTTCACTGTCGGGCACTGTTTCATTGACCCGTATTTAATGTCGGGCTCTGTTTAATTTTACATTGTTCAGTGTAGGGCACTGTTTCATTGTACTGTATTTAATGTCGGGCTCTGATTAATTTTGCCTTGTTTACTGTAGGTCACTGTTTCATTGTACTGTATTTCATGCCGGGCTGTGTTTAATTTTACATTGTTCAGTGTAGGGCACTGATTCATTGTACTGTATTTAATGTCGGGCTGTGTTTAATTTTACCTTGTTCAGTGTAGGGCACTGTTTCATTGTCCCGTATTTAATGTCGGGCTCTGATTAATTTTACATTGTTCAGTGTAGGGCACTGTTTCATTGCACTGTATTTAGTGTCGGGCTCTGTTTAATTTTGCCTTGTTTACTGTAGGTCACTGTTTCATTGTACAGTATTTAATGTCGGGCTGTGTTTAATTGTACATTGTTCACTGTAGGGCACTGTTTCGTTGTACCGTATTTACTGTCGGGCTGTGTTTAATTGTACATTGTTCACTGTAGGGCACTGTTTCATTGTACCGTATTTAGTGTCGGGCTGTGTTTAATTGTACATTGTTCACTGTAGGGCACTGTTTCATTGTACTGTATTTAATGTCGGGCTCTGTTTAATTTTACCTTGTTCAGTGTAGGGCACTGTTTCATCGTACCGTATTTAATGTCGGGCTGTGTTTAATTTTACATTGTTCAGTGTAGGGCACTGTTTCATTGTACCGTATTTAATGTCGGGCTCTGTTTAATTTTACAATGTTCAGTGTAGGGCACTGTTTCATTGTACCGTATTTAATGTCGAGCTGTGTTTAATTTTACATTGTTCAGTGTAGGGCACTGTTTCATTGTACCGTATTTAATGTCGGGCTCTGTTTAATTTTACAATGTTCAGTGTAGGGCACTGTTTCATTGTACCGTATTTAATGTCGGGCTCTGTTTAATTTTACATTCTTCACTGTAGGGCATTGTTTCATTGTACTGTATTTAATGTCGGGCTCTGTTTAATTTTACAATGTTCAGTGCAGGGCACTGTTTCATTGTCCCGTATTTAATGTCGGGCTCTGTTTTATTTTACCTTGTTCACTGTCGGGCACTGTTTCATTGTCCCGTATTTAATGTCAGGCTCTGATTAATTTTACATTGTTCAGTGTAGGGCACTGTTTCATTGCACTGTATTTAGTGTCGGGCTCTGTTTAATTTTGCCTTGTTTACTGTAGGTCACTGTTTCATTGTACTGTATTTAATGTCGGGCTCTGTTAATTTTACATTGTTCACTGTAGGGGACTGTTTCATTGTACTGTATTTAATGTCGGGCTCTGTTTAATTTTACCTTGTTCGGTGTAGGGCAATGTTTCATTGTACTGTATTTAATGTCGGGCTGTGTTTAATTGTACCTCGTTCACTGTCGGGCACTGTTTCATTGACCCGTATTTAATATCGGGCTCTGTTTAATTTTACATTGTTCAGTGTAGGGCACTGTTTCATTGTACTGTATTTAATTTCGGGCTCTGTTTAATTTTGCCTTGTTTACTGTAGGTCACTGTTTCATTGTACTGTATTTAATGTCGGGCTGTGTTTAATTTTACATTGTTCAGTGTAGGGCACTGATTCATTGTACCGTAATTAATGTCGGGCTCTGTTTAATTACACATTCTTCACTGTAGGGCATTGTTTCATTGTGCTGTATTTAATGTCGGGCTCTGTTTAATTACACATTCTTCACTGTAGGGCACTGTTTCATTGTGCTGTATTTAATGTCGGGCTCTGTTTAATTTTACCTTGTTCACTGTCGGGCACTGTTTCATTGTCCCGTATTTAATGTCGGGCTCTGATTAATTTTACATTGTTCAGTGTAGGGCACTGTTTCATTGTACCGTATTTAATGTCGGGCTGTGTTTAATTGTACATTGTTCACTGTAAGGCACTGTTTCATTGTACTGTATTTAATGTCGGGCTCTGTTAATTTTACATTGTTCACTGTAGGGCACTGTTTCGTTGTACTGTATTTAATGTCGGGCTCTGTTTACTTTTACATTGTTCAGTGTAGGGCACTGTTTCATTGTACCGTATTTAATGGCGGGCTCTGTTTAATTTTACATTCTTCACTGTAGGGCATTGTTTCATTGTACCGTATTTAATGGCGGGCTCTGTTTAATTTTACATTCTTCACTGTAGGGCATTGTTTCATTGTGCTGTATTTAATGTCGGGCTCTGTTTAATTTTACCTTGTTCACTGTCGGGCACTGTTTCATTGTCCCGTATTTAATGTCGGGCTCTGATTAATTTTACATTGTTCAGTGTAGGGCACTGTTTCATTGTACCGTATTTAATGTCGGGCTGTGTTTAATTGTACATTGTTCACTGTAAGGCACTGTTTCATTGTACTGTATTTAATGTCGGGCTCTGTTAATTTTACATTGTTCACTGTAGGGCACTGTTTCGTTGTACTGTATTTAATGTCGGGCTCTGTTTACTTTTACATTGTTCAGTGTAGGGCACTGTTTCATTGTACCGTATTTAATGGCGGGCTCTGTTTAATTTTACATTCTTCACTGTAGGGCATTGTTTCATTGTGCTGTATTTAATGTTGGGGCCTGTTTAATTTTACCTTGTTCAGTGTAGGGCACTGTTTCATTGTACCGTATTTAATGTCGGGCTGTGTTTAAGTTTACATTGTTCAGTGGAGGGCACTGATTCATTGTACTGTATTTAATGTCGGGCTGTGTTTAATTTTACATTGTTCAGTGTAGGGCACTGTTTCACTGTACCGTATTTAATGTCGGGCTCTGTTTAATTTTACCTTGTTTTGTGAAGGGCACTGTTTCATTTTACCGTATTTAATGTTGGGCTCTGTTTAATTTTACCTTGTTCACTGTCGGGCACTGTTTCATTGACCCGTATTTAATGTCGGGCTCTGTTTAATTTTACATTGTTCAGTGTAGGGCACTGTTTCATTGTACTGTATTTAATGTCGGGCTCTGATTAATTTTGCCTTGTTTACTGTAGGTCACTGTTTCATTGTACTGTATTTCATGCCGGGCTGTGTTTAATTTTACATTGTTCAGTGTAGGGCACTGATTCATTGTACTGTATTTAATGTCGGGCTGTGTTTAATTTTACCTTGTTCAGTGTAGGGCACTGTTTCATTGTCCCGTATTTAATGTCGGGCTCTGATTAATTTTACATTGTTCAGTGTAGGGCACTGTTTCATTGCACTGTATTTAGTGTCGGGCTCTGTTTAATTTTGCCTTGTTTACTGTAGGTCACTGTTTCATTGTACAGTATTTAATGTCGGGCTCTGTTAATTTTACATTGTTCACTGTAGGGCACTGTTTCATTGTACCGTATTCAATGTCGGGCTGTGTTTAATTGTACATTGTTCACTGTAGGGCACTGTTTCGTTGTACCGTATTTACTGTCGGGCTGTGTTTAATTGTACATTGTTCACTGTAGGGCACTGTTTCATTGTACCGTATTTAGTGTCGGGCTGTGTTTAATTGTACATTGTTCACTGTAGGGCACTGTTTCATTGTACTGTATTTAATGTCGGGCTCTGTTTAATTTTACCTTGTTCAGTGTAGGGCACTGTTTCATCGTACCGTATTTAATGTCGGGCTGTGTTTAATTTTACATTGTTCAGTGTAGGGCACTGTTTCATTGTACCGTATTTAATGTCGGGCTCTGTTTAATTTTACAATGTTCAGTGTAGGGCACTGTTTCATTGTACCGTATTTAATGTCGAGCTGTGTTTAATTTTACATTGTTCAGTGTAGGGCACTGTTTCATTGTACCGTATTTAATGTCGGGCTCTGTTTAATTTTACAATGTTCAGTGTAGGGCACTGTTTCATTGTACCGTATTTAATGTCGGGCTCTGTTTAATTTTACATTCTTCACTGTAGGGCATTGTTTCATTGTACTGTATTTAATGTCGGGCTCTGTTTAATTTTACAATGTTCAGTGCAGGGCACTGTTTCATTGTCCCGTATTTAATGTCGGGCTCTGTTTTATTTTACCTTGTTCACTGTCGGGCACTGTTTCATTGTCCCGTATTTAATGTCAGGCTCTGATTAATTTTACATTGTTCAGTGTAGGGCACTGTTTCATTGCACTGTATTTAGTGTCGGGCTCTGTTTAATTTTGCCTTGTTTACTGTAGGTCACTGTTTCATTGTACTGTATTTAATGTCGGGCTCTGTTAATTTTACATTGTTCACTGTAGGGGACTGTTTCATTGTACTGTATTTAATGTCGGGCTCTGTTTAATTTTACCTTGTTCGGTGTAGGGCAATGTTTCATTGTACTGTATTTAATGTCGGGCTGTGTTTAATTGTACCTCGTTCACTGTCGGGCACTGTTTCATTGACCCGTATTTAATATCGGGCTCTGTTTAATTTTACATTGTTCAGTGTAGGGCACTGTTTCATTGTACTGTATTTAATTTCGGGCTCTGTTTAATTTTGCCTTGTTTACTGTAGGTCACTGTTTCATTGTACTGTATTTAATGTCGGGCTGTGTTTAATTTTACATTGTTCAGTGTAGGGCACTGATTCATTGTACCGTAATTAATGTCGGGCTCTGTTTAATTACACATTCTTCACTGTAGGGCATTGTTTCATTGTGCTGTATTTAATGTCGGGCTCTGTTTAATTACACATTCTTCACTGTAGGGCACTGTTTCATTGTGCTGTATTTAATGTCGGGCTCTGTTTAATTTTACCTTGTTCACTGTCGGGCACTGTTTCATTGTCCCGTATTTAATGTCGGGCTCTGATTAATTTTACATTGTTCAGTGTAGGGCACTGTTTCATTGTACCGTATTTAATGTCGGGCTGTGTTTAATTGTACATTGTTCACTGTAAGGCACTGTTTCATTGTACTGTATTTAATGTCGGGCTCTGTTAATTTTACATTGTTCACTGTAGGGCACTGTTTCGTTGTACTGTATTTAATGTCGGGCTCTGTTTACTTTTACATTGTTCAGTGTAGGGCACTGTTTCATTGTACCGTATTTAATGGCGGGCTCTGTTTAATTTTACATTCTTCACTGTAGGGCATTGTTTCATTGTACCGTATTTAATGGCGGGCTCTGTTTAATTTTACATTCTTCACTGTAGGGCATTGTTTCATTGTGCTGTATTTAATGTCGGGCTCTGTTTAATTTTACCTTGTTCACTGTCGGGCACTGTTTCATTGTCCCGTATTTAATGTCGGGCTCTGATTAATTTTACATTGTTCAGTGTAGGGCACTGTTTCATTGTACCGTATTTAATGTCGGGCTGTGTTTAATTGTACATTGTTCACTGTAAGGCACTGTTTCATTGTACTGTATTTAATGTCGGGCTCTGTTAATTTTACATTGTTCACTGTAGGGCACTGTTTCGTTGTACTGTATTTAATGTCGGGCTCTGTTTACTTTTACATTGTTCAGTGTAGGGCACTGTTTCATTGTACCGTATTTAATGGCGGGCTCTGTTTAATTTTACATTCTTCACTGTAGGGCATTGTTTCATTGTGCTGTATTTAATGTTGGGGCCTGTTTAATTTTACCTTGTTCACTGTCGGGCACTGTTTCATTGTACTGTATTTAATGTTGGGCTCTGTTTAATTTTACCTTGTTCACTCTCGGGCACTGTTTCGTTGTCCCGTATTTAATGTCGGGCTCTGATTAGTTTTACATTGTTCAGTGTAGGGCACTGTTTCATTGCACTGTATTTAATGTCGGGCTCTGTTTAATTTTGCCTTGTTTACTGTAGGTCACTGTTTCATTGTACTGTATTTAATGTCGGGCTCTGTTAATTTTACATTGTTCACTGTAGGGCACTGTTTCATTGTACTGTATTTAATGTCGGGCTCTGTTTAATTTTACATTGTTCACTGTAGGGCACTGTTTCATTGTACCGTATTTAATGTCGGGCTGTGTTTAATTTTACATTGTTCACTGTAGGTCACTGTTTCATTGTACTGTATTTAATGTCGGGCTGTGTTTAATTTTACATTGTTCAGTGTAGGGCACTGTTTCACTGTACCGTATTTAATGTCGGGCTCTGTTTAATTTTACATTGTTCAGTGTAGGGCACTGTTTCATTGTACCGTATTTAATGTCGGGCTGTGTTTAATTGTACATTGTTCACAGTAGGGCACTGTCTCATTGTACCGTATTTAATGTCGGGCTGTGTTTAAGTTTACATTGTTCAGTGTAGGGCACAGATTCATTGTATTGTATTTAATGTCGGGCTGTGTTTAATTTTACTTTGTTCAGTGTAGGGCACTATTTCACTGTACCGTATTAATGTCGGGCTCTGTTTAATTTTACATTGTTCAGTGTAGGGCACTGTTTCATTGTACCGTATTTAATGTCGGGCTGTGTTTTATTTTACATTGTTCAGTGTAGGGCACTGTTTCATTGTACCGTATTTAATGTCGGGCTGTGTTTTATTTTACATTGTTCAGTGTAGGGCACTGATTCATTGTACCGTATTTAATGTCGGGCTCTGTTTAATTTTACATTGTTCAGTGTAGGGCACTGTTTCATTGTACCGTATTTAATGTCGGGCTGTGTTTTATTTTACATTGTTCAGTGTAGGGCACTGTTTCATTGTACCGTATTTAATGTCGGGCTGTGTTTTATTTTACATTGTTCAGTGTAGGGCACTGTTTCATTGTACCGTATTTAATGTCGGACTGTGTTTTATTTTACATTGTTCAGTGTAGGGCACTGTTTCATTGTACCGTATTTAATGTCGGGCTGTGTTTAATTTTACATTGTTCACTGTAGGGCACTGTTTCGTTGTACCGTATTTAATGTCGGGTTCTGTTTAATTTTACCTTGTTCAGTGTAGGGCACTGTAACATTGTACCGTATTTAATGTCGGGCTCTGTTTAATTTTACCTTGTTCATTGTAGGGCACTGTTTCATTGTACCGTATTTACTGTCGGGCTGTGTTTAATTGTACATTGTTCACTGTAGGGCACTGTTTCATTGTACCGTATTTAATGTCGGGCTGTGTTTAATTGTACATTGTTCACTGTATGGCATTGTTTCATTGTGCTGTATTTAATGTTGGGCTCTGATTAATTTTACATTGTTCAGTGTAGGGCACTGTTTCATTGTACTGTATTTAATGTCGGGCTCTGTTTAATTTTGCCTTGTTTACTGTAGGTCACTGTTTCATTGTACTGTATTTAATGTCCGGCTCTGTTTAATGTTACATTGTTCAGTGTAGGGCACTGTTTCATTGTAATGTATTTAATGTCGGGCTGTGTTTAATTTTACCTTGTTCAGTGTAGGGCACTGTTTCATTGTACTGTATTTAATGTCCGGCTCTGTTTAATGTTACATTGTTCAGTGTAGGGCACTGTTTCATTGTAATGTATTTAATGTCGGGCTCTGTTTAATTTTGCCTTGTTTACTGTAGGTCACTGTTTCACTGTACTGTATTTAATGTCGGGCTCTGTTTAATTTTGCCTTGTTCAGTGTAGGGCACTGTTTCATTGTACCGTATTTAATGTCGGGCTCTGTTTAATTTTACCTTGTTCACTGTCGGGCACTGTTTCATTGACCCGTATTTAATGTCGGGCTCTGTTTAATTTTACATTGTTCAGTGTAGGGCACTGTTTCATTGTACTGTATTTAATGTCGGGCTCTGATTAATTTTGCCTTGTTTACTGTAGGTCACTGTTTCATTGTACTGTATTTCATGTCGGGCTGTGTTTAATTTTACATTGTTCAGTGTAGGGCACTGATTCATTGTACTGTATTTAATGTCGGGCTGTGTTTAATTTTACCTTGTTCAGTGTAGGGCACTGTTTCATTGTACCGTATTTAATGTCGGGCTGTGTTTAAGTTTACATTGTTCAGTGGAGGGCACTGATTCATTGTACTGTATTTAATGTCGGGCTGTGTTTAATTTTACATTGTTCAGTGTAGGGCACTGTTTCACTGTACCGTATTTAATGTCGGGCTCTGTTTAATTTTACCTTGTTTTGTGAAGGGCACTGTTTCATTTTACCGTATTTAATGTTGGGCTCTGTTTAATTTTACCTTGTTCACTGTCGGGCACTGTTTCATTGACCCGTATTTAATGTCGGGCTGTGTTTTATTTTACATGGTTCAGTGTAGGGCACTGATTCATTGTACCGTATTTAATGTCGGGCTCTGTTTAATTTTACAATGTTCAGTGGAGGGCACTGTTTCATTGTACCGTATTTAATTTCGGGCTCTGTTTAATTTTACATTCTTCACTGTAGGGCATTGTTTCATTGTCCCGTATTTAATGTCGGGCTCTGATTAATTTTACAGTGTTCAGTGTAGGGCACTGTTTCATTGCACTGTATTTAATGTCGGGCTCTGTTTAATTTTGCCTTGTTTACTGTAGGTCACTGTTTCATTGTACTGTATTTAATGTCGGGCTCTGTTAATTTTACATTGTTCACTGTTGGGCACTGTTTCATTGTACCGTATTCAATGTCGGGCTGTGTTTAATTGTACATTGTTCACTGTAAGGCACTGTTTCATTGTACTGTATTTAATGTCGGGCTCTGTTTAATTTTACCTTGTTCAGTGTAGGGCACTGTTTCATTGTACCGTATTTAATGTCGGGCTGTGTTTAATTTTACATTGTTCAGCGTAGGGCACTGTTTCATTGTGCCGTATTTAATGACGGGATTTGTTTAATTTTACCTTGTTCAGTGCAGGGCACTGTTTCATTTTACCGTTTTTAATGTCGGGCTGTGTTTAATTGTACATTGTTCACTGTCGGGCACTGTTTCATTTTCCCGTATTTAATGTCGGGCTCTGATTAATTTTACATAGTTCAGTGTAGGGCACTGTTTCATTGTACTGTATTTAATGTCGGGCTCTGTTTAATTTTGCCTTGTTTACTGTAGGTCACTGTTTCATTGTACTGTATTTAATGTCGGGCTCTGTTAATTTTACATTGTTCACTGTTGGGCACTGTTTCATTGTACCGTATTTAATGTCGGGCTCTGTTTAATTTTACATTGTTCACTGTAGGGCACTGTTCATTGTACCGTATTTAATGTCGGGCTGTGTTTAATTGTACATTGTTCACTATAGGGCACTGTTTCATTGTACCGTATTTAGTGTCGGGCTGTGTTTAATTGTACATTGTTCACTGTAGGGCACTGTTTCATTGTACTGTATTTAATGTCGGGCTCTGTTTAATTTTACCTTGTTCAGTGTAGGGCACTGATTCATTGTACCGTATTTAATGTCGGGCTGTGTTTTATTTTACATGGTTCAGTGTAGGGCACTGATTCATTGTACCGTATTTAATGTCGGGCTCTGTTTAATTTTACATTGTTCAGTGTAGGGCTCTGTTTCATTATGCTGTATTTAATGTTGGGCTCTGTTTAATTTTACATTGTTCAGCGTAGGACACTGTTTCATTGTACTGTATTTAATGTCGGGCTCTGTTTAATTTTGCCTTGTTTACTGTAGGTCACTGTTTCATTGTACTGTATTTAATGTCGGGCTCTGTTAATTTTACATTGTTCACTGTTGGGCACTGTTTCATTGTACCGTATTTAATGTCGGGCTCTGTTTAATTTTACATTGTTCACTGTAGGGCACTGTTCATTGTACCGTATTTAATGTCGGGCTGTGTTTAATTGTACATTGTTCACTATAGGGCACTGTTTCATTGTACCGTAATTAGTGTCGGGCTGTGTTTAATTGTACATTGTTCACTGTAGGGCACTGTTTCATTGTACTGTATTTAATGTCGGGCTGTGTTTTATTTTACATGGTTCAGTGTAGGGCACTGATTCATTGTACCGTATTTAATGTCGGGCTCTGTTTAATTTTACAATGTTCAGTGTAGGGCACTGTTTCATTGTACCGTATTTAATTTCGGGCTCTGTTTAATTTTACATTCTTCACTGTAGGGCATTGTTTCATTGTCCCGTATTTAATGTCGGGCTCTGATTAATTTTACAGTGTTCAGTGTAGGGCACTGTTTCATTGCACTGTATTTAATGTCGGGCTCTGTTTAATTTTGCCTTGTTTACTGTAGGTCACTGTTTCATTGTACTGTATTTAATGTCGGGCTCTGTTAATTTTACATTGTTCACTGTTGGGCACTGTTTCATTGTACCGTATTCAATGTCGGGCTGTGTTTAATTGTACATTGTTCACTGGAGAGCACTGTTTCATTGTACCGTATTTAATGTCGGGCTGTGTTTAATTTTACATTGTTCAGTGTAGGGCACTGTTTCATTGTACTGTATTTAATGTCGTGCTCTGTTTAATTTTACTTTGTACACTGTAGGGCACTGTTTCATTGTACCGTATTTAATGTCGGGCTCTGTTTAATTTTACCTTGCTCAGTGGAGGGCACTGTTACATTGTACCGTATTTAATGTTGTGCTCTGTTTAATTTTACATTGTTCACTGTAGGGCACTGTTTCATTGTACCGTATTTAATGTCGGGCTATGTTTAATTTTACATTGTTCACTGTAGGGCACTGTTTCATTGTACCGTATTTAATGTCGAGCTCTGTTTAATTTTACATTGTAGCTTGTAGGGCACTGTTTCATTGTACTGTATTTAATGTCGGGCTCTGTTTAATTTTACATTGTTCACTGTCGGGCACTATTTCATTGTACCGTATTTAATGTCGGGCTGTGTTTAATTGTACATTGTTCACTGTCGGGCACTGTTTCATTGTCCCGTACTTAATGTCGGGCTTTGTTTAATGTTACATTGTTAAGTGTAGGGCATGTTTCATTGTACTGTATTTAATGTCGGGCTCTGTTTAATTTTACATTGTTCACTGTAGGGCATTGTTTCATTGTGCTGTATTTAATGTCGGGCTCTGTTTAATTTTACCTTGTTCAGTGTAGGGCACTGTTTCATTTTACCGTATTTAATGTCGGGCTGTGTTTAATTTTACATTGTTCACTGTAGGGCATTGTTTCATTGTGCTGTATTTAATGTCGGGCTCTGTTTAATTTTACCTTGTTCAGTGTAGGGCACTGTTTCATTTTACCGTAGTTAATGTCGGGCTGTGTTTAATTTTACATTGTTCACTGTAGGGCATTGTTTCATTGTACTGTATTTAATGTTGGGCTCTGTTTAATTTTACCTTGTTCAGTGTAGGGCACTGTTTCATTGAACTGTATTTAATGTCGGGCTGTGTTTAATTTTACACTGTTCAGTGTCGGGCACTGTTTCACTGTACCGTATTTAATGTCGGGCTCTGTTTAATTTTACATTGTTCAGTGTAGGGCACTGTTTCATTGTACCGTATTTAATGTCGGGCTGTGTTTTATTTTACATTGTTCAGTGTAGGGCACTGATTCATTGCACCGTATTTAATGTCGGGCTCTGTTTAATTTTACAATGTTCAGTGTAGGGCACTGTTTCATTGTACCGTATTTAGTGTCGGGCTGTGTTTAATTTTACCTTGCTCAGTGGAGGGCACTGTTACATTGTACTGTATTTAATGTCGTGCTCTGTTTAATTTTACATTGTTCACTGTAGGGCACTGTTTCATTGTACTGTATTTAATGTCGGGCTGTGTTTAATTTTACATTCTTCACTGTAGGGCACTGTTTCATTGTACTGTATTTAATGTCGGGCTCTGTTTAATTTTACATTGTTCACTGTAGGGCACTGTTTCATTGTACCGTATTTAATGTCGGGCTGTGTTTAATTGTACATTGTTCACTGTAGGGCACTGTTTCATTGTACCGTATTTAGTGTCGCGCTGTGTTTAATTGTACATTGTTCACTGTAGGACACTGTTTCATTGTACTGTATTTAATGTCGGGCTGTGTTTAATTTTACCTTGTTCATTGTAGGGCACTGTTTCATTGTACCGTATTTAATGTCGGGCAGTGTTTAATTTTACATTGTTCAGTGTAGGGCACTGTTTCATTGTACCGTATTTAATGTCGGGCTCTGTTTAATTTTACCTTGTTCAGTGTAGGGCACTGTTTCATTGTACCGTATTTAATGTCGAGCTCTGTTTAATTTTACATTGTTCACTGTAGGTCACTGTTTCATTGCACTGTATTTAATGTCGGGCGCTGTTTAATTTTACATTGTTCACTGTAGGGCACTGTTTCATTGTACCGTATTTAATGTCGGGCTGTGTTTAATTGTACATTGTTCACTGTAGGGCACTGTTTCATTGTACCGTATTTAGTGTCGCGCTGTGTTTAATTGTACATTGTTCACTTTAGGGCACTGTTTCATTGTACTGTATTTAATGTCGGGCTGTGTTTAATTTTGCCTTGTTTACTGTAGGTCACTGTTTCATTGCACTGTATTTAATGTCGGGCGCTGTTTAATTTTACATTGTTCACTGTAGGGCACTGTTTCATTGTACCGTATTTAATGTCGGGCTGTGTTTAATTGTACATTGTTCACTGTAGGGCACTGTTTCATTGTACCGTATTTAATGTCGGGCTCTGTTTAATTTTACATTGTTCACTGTAGGGCACTGTTTCATTGTACCGTATTTAATGTCGGGCTGTGTTTAATTGTACATTGTTCACTGTAGGGCACTGTTTCATTGTACCGTATTTAATGTTGGGCTCTGTTTAATTTTACCTTGTTCAGTGTAGGGCACTGTTTCATTGAACCGTATTTAATGTCGGGCTGTGTTTAATTTTACACTGTTCAGTGTCGGGCACTGTTTCACTGTACCGTATTTAATGTCGGGCTCTGTTTAATTTTACATTGTTCAGTGTAGGGCACTGTTTCATTGTACCGTATTTAATGTCGGGCTGTGTTTTATTTTACATTGTTCAGTGTAGGGCACTGATTCATTGCACCGTATTTAATGTCGGGCTCTGTTTAATTTTACAATGTTCAGTGTAGGGCACTGTTTCATTGTACCGTATTCAATGTCGGGCTGTGTTTAATTTTACCTTGTTCAGTGTAGGGCACTGTTTCATTGTACCGTATTTAATGTCGGGCTGTGTTTAATTTTACATTGTTCAGTGTAGGCACTGTTTCATTGTACCGTATTTAATGTCGGGCTCTGTTTAATTTTACCTTGTTCAGTGTAGGGCACTGTTTCATTTTACCGTATTTAATGTCGGGCTCTGTTTAATTTTACCTTGTTCAGTGTAGGGCAGTGTTTCATTGTACCGTATTTAATGTCGAGCTCTGTTTAATTTTACCTTGCTCAGTGTAGGGCACTGTTTCATTTTACCGTAGTTAATGTCAGGCTGTGTTTAATTTTACATTGTTCTCTGTAGGGCATTGTTTCATTGTGCTGTATTTAATGTCGGGCTCTGTTTAATTTTACCTTGTTCAGTGTAGGGCACTGTTTCATTTTACCGTATTTAATGTCGGGCTGTGTTTAATATTACATTGTTCACTGTAGGGCATTGTTTCATTGTGCTGTATTTAATGTTGGGCTCTGTTTAATTTTACCTTGTTCAGTGTAGGGCACTGTTTCATTGAACCGTATTTAATGTCGGGCTGTGTTTAATTTTACATTGTTCAGTGTCGGGCACTGTTTTACGGTACCGTATTTAATGTCGGGCTCTGTTTAATTTTACATTGTTCAGTGTAGGGCACTATTTCATTGTACCGTATTTAATGTCGGGCTGTGTTTTATTTTACATTGTTCAGTGTAGGGCACTGATTCATTGCACCGTATTTAATGTCGGGCTCTGTTTAATTTTACAATGTTCAGTGTAGGGCACTGTTTCATTGTACCGTATTCAATGTCGGGCTGTGTTTAATTGTACATTGTTCACTGTAGGGCACTGTTTCATTGTACCGTATTTAGTGTCGGGCTGTGTTTAATTGTACATTGTTCACTGTAGGGCACTGTTTCATTGTACCGTATTTAATGTCTGGCTGTGTTTAATTTTACTTTGCTCAGTGGAGGGCACTGTTACATTGTACTGTATTTAATGTCGTGCTCTGTTTAATTTTACATTGTTCACTGTAGGGCACTGTTTCATTGTACCGTATTTAATGTCGGGCTATGTTTAATTTTACATTGTTCACTGTAGGTCACTGTTTCATTGTACCGTATTTAATGTCGGGCTGTGTTTAATTGTACATTGTTCACTTTAGGGCACTGTTTCATTGTACCGTATTTAGTGTCGCGCTGTGTTTAATTGTACATTGTTCACTTTAGGGCACTGTTTCATTGTACTGTATTTAATGTCGGGCTGTGTTTAATTTTACCTTGTTCAGTGTAGGGCACTGTTTCATTGCACTGTATTTAATGTCGGGCTGTGTTTAATTTTACATTGTTCAGTGTAGGGCACTGTTTCATTGTACCGTATTTAATGACGGGCTGTGTTTAATTTTACCTTGTTCAGTGTAGGGCACTGTTTCATTTTACCGTATTTAATGTCGGGCTGTGTTTAATTGTACATTGTTCACTGTCGGGCACTGTTTCATTGTCCCGTACTTAATGTCGGGCTTTGTTTAATGTCACATTGTTCAGTGTAGGGCACTGTTTCATTGTACTGTATTTAATGTCGGGCTCTGTTTAATTTTGCCTTGTTTACTGTAGGTCACGGTTTCATTGTACTGTATTTAATGTCGGGCTCTGTTTAATTTTACCTTGTTCAGTGTAGGGCACTGTTTCATTGTACCGTATTTAATGTCGAGCTCTGTTTAATTTTACCTTGCTCAGTGTAGGGCACTGTTTCATTTTACCGTAGTTAATGTCGGGCTGTGTTTAATTTTACATTGTTCACTGTAGGGCATTGTTTCATTGTGCTGTATTTAATGTCGGGCTCTGTTTAATTTTACCTTGTTCAGTGTAGGGCACTGTTTCATTTTACCGTATTTAATGTCGGGCTGTGTTTAATTTTACATTGTTTACTGTAGGGCATTGTTTCATTGTGCTGTATTTAATGTTGGGCTCTGTTTAATTTTATCTTGTTCAGTGTAGGGCACTGTTTCATTGTACCGTATTTAATGTCGGGCTGTGTTTAATTTTACATTGTTCAGTGTAGGGCACTGTTTCACTGTACCGTATTTAATGTCGGTCTCTGTTTAATTTTACATTGTTCAGTTTAGGGCACTGTTTCATTGTACCGTATTTAATGTCGGGCTGTGTTTTATTTTACATTGTTCAGTGTAGGGCACTGATTCATTGCACCGTATTTAATGTCGGGCTCTGTTTAATTTTACCTTGTTCAGTGTAGGGCACTGTTTCATTGTACCGTATTTAATGTCGGGCTGCGTTTAATTTTACATTGTTCAGTGTAGGGCACTGTTTCATTGTACCGTATTTAATGTCGGGCTGTGTTTAATTTTACCTTGTTCACTGTAGGGCACTGTTTCATTGTACCGTATTTAATGTCGGGCTCTGTTTAATTGTACATTGTTCACTGTAGGGCACTGTTTCATTGTACCTTATTTAGTGTCGGGCTGTGTTTAATTGTACATTGTTCACTGTAGGGCACTGTTTCATTGTACTGTATTTAATGTCGGGCTGTGTTTAATTTTACCTTGTTCAGTGTAGGGCACTGTTTCATTGTACCGTATTTAATGTCGGGCTGTGTTTAATTTTACATTGTTCAGTGTAGGGCACTGTTTCATTTTACCGTATTTAAGGTCGGGCTGTGTTTAATTGTACATTGTTCACTGTCGGGCACTGTTTCATTGTCCCGTACTTAATGTCGGGCTTTGTTTAATGTTACATTGTTCAGTGTAGGGCACTGTTTCATTGTACTGTATTTAATGTCGGGCTCTGTTTAATTTTGCCTTGTTTACTGTAGGTCACTGTTTCATTGTACTGTATTTAATGTCGGGCTCTGTTTAATTTTACCTTGTTCAGTGTAGGGCACTGTTTCATTGTACCGTATTTAATGTCGAGCTATGTTTAATTTTACATTGTTCACTGTAGGTCACTGTTTCATTGTACTGTATTTAATGTCGGGCTGTGTTTAATTTTGCCTTGTTTACTGTAGGTCACTGTTTCATTGCACTGTATTTAATGTCGGGCTCTGTTTAATTTTACATTGTTCACTGTAGGGCACTGTTTCATTGTACCGTATTTAATGTCGGGCTGTGTTTAATTGTACATTGTTCAGTGTAGGGCACTGTTTCATTGTACCGTATTTAATGTCGGGCTCTGTTTAATTTTACAATGTTCAGTGTAGGGCACTGTTTCATTGTACCGTATTTAATGTCGGGCTCTGTTTAATTTTACATTCTTCACTGTAGGGCATTGTTTCATTGTGCTGTATTTAATGTTGGGGCCTGTTTAATTTTACCTTGTTCACTGCCGGGCACTGTTTCATTGTCCCGTATTTAATGTCGGGCTCTGATTAATTTTACATTGTTCACTTTAGGGCACTGTTTCATTGTACCGTATTTAGTGTCGCGCTGTGTTTAATTGTACATTGTTCACTTTAGGGCACTGTTTCATTGTACTGTATTTAATGTCGGGCTGTGTTTAATTTTACCTTGTTCAGTGTAGGGCACTGTTTCATTGCACTGTATTTAATGTCGGGCTGTGTTTAATTTTACATTGTTCAGTGTAGGGCACTGTTTCATTGTACCGTATTTAATGTCGGGCTGTGTTTAATTTTACCTTGTTCAGTGTAGGGCACTGTTTCATTTTACCGTATTTAATGTCGGGCTGTGTTTAATTGTACATTGTTCACTGTCGGGCACTGTTTCATTGTCCCGTACTTAATGTCGGGCTTCGTTTAATGTCACATTGTTCAGTGTAGGGCACTGTTTCATTGTACTGTATTTAATGTCGGGCTCTGTTTAATTTTGCCTTGTTTACTGTAGGTCACGGTTTCATTGTACTGTATTTAATGTCGGGCTCTGTTTAATTTTACCTTGTTCAGTGTAGGGCACTGTTTCATTGTACCGTATTTAATGTCGAGCTCTGTTTAATTTTACCTTGCTCAGTGTAGGGCACTGTTTCATTTTACCGTAGTTAATGTCGGGCTGTGTTTAATTTTACATTGTTCACTGTAGGGCATTGTTTCATTGTGCTGTATTTAATGTCGGGCTCTGTTTAATTTTACCTTGTTCAGTGTAGGGCACTGTTTCATTTTACCGTATTTAATGTCGGGCTGTGTTTAATTTTACATTGTTTACTGTAGGGCATTGTTTCATTGTGCTGTATTTAATGTTGGGCTCTGTTTAATTTTATCTTGTTCAGTGTAGGGCACTGTTTCATTGTACCGTATTTAATGTCGGGCTGTGTTTAATTTTACATTGTTCAGTGTAGGGCACTGTTTCACTGTACCGTATTTAATGTCGGTCTCTGTTTAATTTTACATTGTTCAGTTTAGGGCACTGTTTCATTGTACCGTATTTAATGTCGGGCTGTGTTTTATTTTACATTGTTCAGTGTAGGGCACTGATTCATTGCACCGTATTTAATGTCGGGCTCTGTTTAATTTTACCTTGTTCAGTGTAGGGCACTGTTTCATTGTACCGTATTTAATGTCGGGCTGTGTTTAATTTTACATTGTTCAGTGTAGGGCACTGTTTCATTGTACCGTATTTAATGTCGGGCTGTGTTTAATTTTACCTTGTTCACTGTAGGGCGCTGTTTCATTGTACCGTATTTAATGTCGGGCTCTGTTTAATTGTCCATTGTTCACTGTAGGGCACTGTTTTATTGTACCTTATTTAGTGTCGGGCTGTGTTTAATTGTACATTGTTCACTGTAGGGCACTGTTTCATTGTACTGTATTTAATGTCGGGCTGTGTTTAATTTTACCTTGTTCAGTGTAGGGCACTGTTTCATTGTACCGTATTTAATGTCGGGCTGTGTTTAATTTTACATTGTTCAGTGTAGGGCACTGTTTCATTTTACCGTATTTAAGGTCGGGCTGTGTTTAATTGTACATTGTTCACTGTCGGGCACTGTTTCATTGTCCCGTACTTAATGTCGGGCTTTGTTTAATGTTACATTGTTCAGTGTAGGGCACTGTTTCATTGTACTGTATTTAATGTCGGGCTGTGTTTAATTGTACATTGTTCACTGTAGGTCACTGTTTCATTGTACTGTATTTAATGTCGGGCTGTGTTTAATTTTGCCTTGTTTACTGTAGGTCACTGTTTCATTGCACTGTATTTAATGTCGGGCTCTGTTTAATTTTACATTGTTCACTGTAGGGAACTGTTTCATTGTACCGTATTTAATGTCGGGCTGTGTTTAATTGTACATTGTTCAGTGTAGGGCACTGTTTCATTGTACCGTATTTAATGTCGGGCTCTGTTTAATTTTACAATGTTCAGTGTAGGGCACTGTTTCATTGTACCGTATTTAATGTCGGGCTCTGTTTAATTTTACATTCTTCACTGTAGGGCATTGTTTCATTGTGCTGTATTTAATGTTGGGGCCTGTTTAATTTTACCTTGTTCACTGTCGGGCACTGTTTCATTGTCCCGTATTTAATGTCGGGCTCTGATTAATTTTACATTGTTCAGTGTAGGGCACTGTTTCATTGCACTGTATTTAGTGTCGGGCTCTGTTTAATTTTGCCTTGTTTACTGTAGGTCACTGTTTCATTGTACTGTATTTAATGTCGGGCTCTGTTAATGTTACATTGTTCACTGTAGGGCACTGTTTCATTGTACTGTATTTAATGTCGGTCTCTGTTTAATTTTACATTGTTCACTGTAGGGCACTGTTTCTTTGTACCGTATTTAATGTCGGGCTGTGTTTAATTGTACATTGTTCACTGTAGGGCACTGTTTAATTGCACCGTATTTAGTGTCGGGCTGTGTTTAATTGTACATTGTTCACTGTAGGGGACTGTTTCATTGTACTGTATTTAATGTCGGGCTCTGTTTATTTTTACCTTGTTCGGTGTAGGGCACAGTTTCATTGTACCGTATTTAATGTCGGGCTGTGTTTAATTTTACAATGTTCAGTGTAGGGCACTGTTTCATTGTACCGTATTTAATGTCGGGCTTTGTTTAATTTTACCTTGTTCAGTGTAGGGCACTGTTTCATTGTGCTGTATTTAATGTTGGGCTCTGTTTAATTTTACATTGTTCAGTGTAGGGCACTGTTTCATTGTACCGTATTTAATGTCGGGCTGTGTCTAATTTTACATTGTTCAGTGTAGGGCACTGTTTCACTGTACCGTATTTAATGTCGGGCTCTGTTTAATTTTACATTGTTCAGTGTAGGGCACTGTTTCATTGTACCGTATTTAATGTCGGGCTGTGTTTAATTTTACATTGTTCACTGTAGGGCACTTTTTCATTGTACCGTATTTAATGTCGGGCTGTGTTTAATTGTACATTGTTCACTATAGGGCACTGTTTCATTGTACCGTATTTAATGTCGGGCTCTGTTTAATTTTACATTGTTCAGTGTAGGGCACTGTTTCACTGTACCGTATTTAATGTCGGGCTCTGTTTAATTTTACATTGTTCAGTGTAGGGCACTGTTTCATTGTACCGTATTTAATGTCGGGCTCTGTTTAATTTTACATTGTTCACTGTAGGGCACTGTTTCATTGTACCGTATTCAATGTCGGGCTGTGTTTAATTGTACATTGTTCACTGGAGAGCACTGTTTCATTGTACCGTATTTAATGTCGTGCTCTGTTTAATTTTACTTTGTACACTGTAGGGCACTGTTTCATTGTACCGTATTTAATGTCGGGCTCTGTTTAATTTTACCTTGCTCAGTGGAGGGCACTGTTACATTGTACCGTATTTAATGTTGTGCTCTGTTTAATTTTACATTGTTCACTGTAGGGCACTGTTTCATTGTACCGTATTTAATGTCGGGCTATGTTTAATTTTACATTGTTCACTGTAGGTCACTGTTTCATTGTACTGTATTTAATGTCGGGCTGTCTTTAATTTTGCCTTGTTTACTGTAGGTCACTGTTTCATTGCACTGTATTTAATGTCGGGCGCTGTTTAATTTTACATTGTTCACTGTAGGGCACTGTTTCATTGTACCGTATTTAATGTCGGGCTGTGTTTAATTGTACATTGTTCACTGTAGGGCACTGTTTCATTGTACCGTATTTAGTGTCGCGCTGTGTTTAATTGTACATTGTTCACTTTAGGGCACTGTTTCATTGTACTGTATTTAATGTCGGGCTGTGTTTAATTTTACCTTGTTCAGTGTAGGGCACTGTTTCATTGTACCGTATTTAATGTCGGGCTGTGTTTAATTTTACATTGTTCAGTGTAGGCACTGTTTCATTGTACCGTATTTAATGTCGGGCTCTGTTTAATTTTACCTTGTTCAGTGTAGGGCACTGTTTCATTTTACCGTATTTAATGTCGGGCTCTGTTTAATTTTACCTTGTTCAGTGTAGGGCAGTGTTTCATTGTACCGTATTTAATGTCGAGCTCTGTTTAATTTTACCTTGCTCAGTGTAGGGCACTGTTTCATTTTACCGTAGATAATGTCAGGCTGTGTTTAATTTTACATTGTTCACTGTAGGGCATTGTTTCATTGTGCTGTATTTAATGTCGGGCTCTGTTTAATTTTACCTTGTTCAGTGTAGGGCACTGTTTCATTTTACCGTATTTAATGTCGGGCTGTGTTTAATATTACATTGTTCACTGTAGGGCATTGTTTCATTGTGCTGTAATTAATGTTGGGCTCTGTTTAATTTTACCTTGTTCAGTGTAGGGCACTGTTTCATTGAACCGTATTTAATGTCGGGCTGTGTTTAATTTTACATTGTTCAGTGTCGGGCACTGTTTTACGGTACCGTATTTAATGTCGGGCTCTGTTTACTTTTACATTGTTCAGTGTAGGGCACTATTTCATTGTACCGTATTTAATGTCGGGCTGTGTTTTATTTTACATTGTTCAGTGTAGGGCACTGATTCATTGCACCGTATTTAATGTCGGGCTCTGTTTAATTTTACAATGTTCAGTGTAGGGCACTGTTTCATTGTACCGTATTCAATGTCGGGCTGTGTTTAATTGTACATTGTTCACTGTAGGGCACTGTTTCATTGTACCGTATTTAGTGTCGGGCTGTGTTTAATTGTACATTGTTCACTGTAAGGCACTGTTTCATTGTACTGTATTTAATGTCGGGCTATGTTTAATTTTACCTTGTTCAGTGTAGGGCACTGTTTCATTGTACCGTATTTAATGTCTGGCTGTGTTTAATTTTACTTTGCTCAGTGGAGGGCACTGTTACATTGTACTGTATTTAATGTCGTGCTCTGTTTAATTTTACATTGTTCACTGTAGGGCACTGTTTCATTGTACCGTATTTAATGTCGGGCTATGTTTAATTTTACATTGTTCACTGTAGTTTACTGTTTCATTGTACTGTATTTAATGTCGGGCTGTGTTTAATTTTGCATTCTTCACTGTAGGGCACTGTTTCATTGTACAGTATTTAATGTTGGGCTCTGTTTAATTTTACATTGTTCACTGTAGGGCACTGTTTCATTGTACCGTATTTAATGTCGGGCTGTGTTTAATTGTACATTGTTCACTTTAGGGCACTGTTTCATTGTACCGTATTTAGTGTCGCGCTGTGTTTAATTGTACATTGTTCACTTTAGGGCACTGTTTCATTGTACTGTATTTAATGTCGGGCTGTGTTTAATTTTACCTTGTTCAGTGTAGGGCACTGTTTCATTGCACTGTATTTAATGTCGGGCTGTGTTTAATTTTACATTGTTCAGTGTAGGGCACTGTTTCATTGTACCGTATTTAATGTCGGGCTGTGTTTAATTTTACCTTGTTCAGTGTAGGGCACTGTTTCATTTTACCGTATTTAATGTCGGGCTGTGTTTAATTGTACATTGTTCACTGTCGGGCACTGTTTCATTGTCCCGTACTTAATGTCGGGCTTTGTTTAATGTCACATTGTTCAGTGTAGGGCACTGTTTCATTGTACTGTATTTAATGTCGGGCTCTGTTTAATTTTGCCTTGTTTACTGTAGGTCACGGTTTCATTGTACTGTATTTAATGTCGGGCTCTGTTTAATTTTACCTTGTTCAGTGTAGGGCACTGTTTCATTGTACCGTATTTAATGTCGAGCTCTGTTTAATTTTACCTTGCTCAGTGTAGGGCACTGTTTCATTTTACCGTAGTTAATGTCGGGCTGTGTTTAATTTTACATTGTTCACTGTAGGGCATTGTTTCATTGTGCTGTATTTAATGTCGGGCTCTGTTTAATTTTACCTTGTTCAGTGTAGGGCACTGTTTCATTTTACCGTATTTAATGTCGGGCTGTGTTTAATTTTACATTGTTTACTGTAGGGCATTGTTTCATTGTGCTGTATTTAATGTTGGGCTCTGTTTAATTTTATCTTGTTCAGTGTAGGGCACTGTTTCATTGTACCGTATTTAATGTCGGGCTGTGTTTAATTTTACATTGTTCAGTGTAGGGCACTGTTTCATTGTACCGTATTTAATGTCGGGCTGTGTTTAATTTTACCTTGTTCACTGTAGGGCACTGTTTCATTGTACCGTATTTAATGTCGGGCTCTGTTTAATTGTACATTGTTCACTGTAGGGCACTGTTTCATTGTACCGTATTTAGTGTCGGGCTGTGTTTAATTGTACATTGTTCACTGTAGGGCACTGTTTCATTGTACTGTATTTAATGTCGGGCTGTGTTTAATTTTACCTTGTTCAGTGTAGGGCACTGTTTCATTGTACCGTATTTAATGTCGGGCTGTGTTTAATTTTACATTGTTCAGTGTAGGGCACTGTTTCATTTTACCGTATTTAAGGTCGGGCTGTGTTTAATTGTACATTGTTCACTGTCGGGCACTGTTTCATTGTCCCGTACTTAATGTCGGGCTTTGTTTAATGTTACATTGTTCAGTGTAGGGCACTGTTTCATTGTACTGTATTTAATGTCGGGCTCTGTTTAATTTTGCCTTGTTCAGTGTAGGGCACTGTTTCATTGTACCGTATTTAATGTCGAGCTCTGTTTAATTTTACATTGTTCACTGTAGGTCACTGTTTCATTGTACTGTATTTAATGTCGGGCTGTGTTTACTTTTGCCTTGTTTACTGTAGGTCACTGTTTCATTGCACTGTATTTAATGTCGGGCTCTGTTTAATTTTACATTGTTCACTGTAGGGCACTGTTTCATTGTACCGTATTTAATGTCGGGCTGTGTTTAATTGTACATTGTTCAGTGTAGGGCACTGTTTCATTGTACCGTATTTAATGTCGGGCTCTGTTTAATTTTACAATGTTCAGTGTAGGGCACTGTTTCATTGTACCGTATTTAATGTCGGGCTCTGTTTAATTTTACATTCTTCACTGTAGGGCATTGTTTCATTGTGCTGTATTTAATGTTGGGGCCTGTTTAATTTTACCTTGTTCACTGTCGGGCACTGTTTCATTGTCCCGTATTTAATGTCGGGCTCTGATTAATTTTACATTGTTCAGTGTAGGGCACTGTTTCATTGCACTGTATTTAGTGTCGGGCTCTGTTTAATTTTGCCTTGTTTACTGTAGGTCACTGTTTCATTGTACTGTATTTAATGTCGGGCTCTGTTAATGTTACATTGTTCACTGTAGGGCACTGTTTCATTGTACTGTATTTAATGTCGGGCTCTGTTTAATTTTACATTGTTCACTGTAGGGCACTGTTTCATTGTACCGTATTTAATGTCGGGCTGTGTTTAATTGTACATTGTTCACTGTAGGGCACTGTTTAATTGCACCGTATTTAGTGTCGGGCTGTGTTTAATTGTACATTGTTCACTGTAGGGGACTGTTTCATTGTACTGTATTTAATGTCGGGCTCTGCTTATTTTTACATTGTTCAGTGTAGGGCACTGTTTCATTGTACCGTATTTAATGTCGGGCTGTGTTTAATTTTACCTTGTTCAGTGTAGGGCACTGTTTCATTTTACCGTATTTAATGTCGGGCTGTGTTTAATTGTACATTGTTCACTGTCGGGCACTGTTTCATTGTCCCGTACTTAATGTCGGGCTTTGTTTAATGTCACATTGTTCAGTGTAGGGCACTGTTTCATTGTACTGTATTTAATGTCGGGCTCTGTTTAATTTTGCCTTGTTTACTGTAGGTCACGGTTTCATTGTACTGTATTTAATGTCGGGCTCTGTTTAATTTTACCTTGTTCAGTGTAGGGCACTGTTTCATTGTACCGTATTTAATGTCGAGCTCTGTTTAATTTTACCTTGCTCAGTGTAGGGCACTGTTTCATTTTACCGTAGTTAATGTCGGGCTGTGTTTAATTTTACATTGTTCACTGTAGGGCATTGTTTCATTGTGCTGTATTTAATGTCGGGCTCTGTTTAATTTTACCTTGTTCAGTGTAGGGCACTGTTTCATTTTACCGTATTTAATGTCGGGCTGTGTTTAATTTTACATTGTTTACTGTAGGGCATTGTTTCATTGTGCTGTATTTAATGTTGGGCTCTGTTTAATTTTATCTTGTTCAGTGTAGGGCACTGTTTCATTGTACCGTATTTAATGTCGGGCTGTGTTTAATTTTACATTGTTCAGTGTAGGGCACTGTTTCATTGTACCGTATTTAATGTCGGGCTGTGTTTAATTTTACCTTGTTCACTGTAGGGCACTGTTTCATTGTACCGTATTTAATGTCGGGCTCTGTTTAATTGTACATTGTTCACTGTAGGGCACTGTTTCATTGTACCGTATTTAGTGTCGGGCTGTGTTTAATTGTACATTGTTCACTGTAGGGCACTGTTTCATTGTACTGTATTTAATGTCGGGCTGTGTTTAATTTTACCTTGTTCAGTGTAGGGCACTGTTACATTGTACCGTATTTAATGTCGGGCTGTGTTTAATTTTACATTGTTCAGTGTAGGGCACTGTTTCATTTTACCGTATTTAAGGTCGGGCTGTGTTTAATTGTACATTGTTCACTGTCGGGCACTGTTTCATTGTCCCGTACTTAATGTCGGGCTTTGTTTAATGTTACATTGTTCAGTGTAGGGCACTGTTTCATTGTACTGTATTTAATGTCGGGCTCTGTTTAATTTTGCCTTGTTTACTGTAGGTCACTGTTTCATTGTACTGTATTTAATGTCGGGCTCTGTTTAATTTTACCTTGTTCAGTGTAGGGCACTGTTTCATTGTACCGTATTTAATGTCGAGCTCTGTTTAATTTTACATTGTTCACTGTAGGTCACTGTTTCATTGTACTGTATTTAATGTCGGGCTGTGTTTACTTTTGCCTTGTTTACTGTAGGTCACTGTTTCATTGCACTGTATTTAATGTCGGGCTCTGTTTAATTTTACATTGTTCACTGTAGGGCACTGTTTCATTGTACCGTATTTAATGTCGGGCTGTGTTTAATTGTACATTGTTCAGTGTAGGGCACTGTTTCATTGTACCGTATTTAATGTCGGGCTCTGTTTAATTTTACAATGTTCAGTGTAGGGCACTGTTTCATTGTACCGTATTTAATGTCGGGCTCTGTTTAATTTTACATTCTTCACTGTAGGGCATTGTTTCATTGTGCTGTATTTAATGTTGGGGCCTGTTTAATTTTACCTTGTTCACTGTCGGGCACTGTTTCATTGTCCCGTATTTAATGTCGGGCTCTGATTAATTTTACATTGTTCAGTGTAGGGCACTGTTTCATTGCACTGTATTTAGTGTCGGGCTCTGTTTAATTTTGCCTTGTTTACTGTAGGTCACTGTTTCATTGTACTGTATTTAATGTCGGGCTCTGTTAATGTTACATTGTTCACTGTAGGGCACTGTTTCATTGTACTGTATTTAATGTCGGGCTCTGTTTAATTTTACATTGTTCACTGTAGGGCACTGTTTCATTGTACCGTATTTAATGTCGGGCTGTGTTTAATTGTACATTGTTCACTGTAGGGCACTGTTTAATTGCACCGTATTTAGTGTCGGGCTGTGTTTAATTGTACATTGTTCACTGTAGGGGACTGTTTCATTGTACTGTATTTAATGTCGGGCTCTGTTTATTTTTACCTTGTTCGGTGTAGGGCACAGATTCATTGTACCGTATTTAATGTCGGGCTGTGTTTAATTTTACAATGTTCAGTGTAGGGCAATGTTTCATTGTACCGTATTTAATGTCGGGCTTTGTTTAATTTTACCTTGTTCAGTGTAGGGCACTGTTTCATTGTGCTGTATTTAATGTTGGGCTCTGTTTAATTTTACATTGTTCAGTGTAGGGCACTGTTTCATTGTACCGTATTTAATGTCGGGCTGTGTCTAATTTTACATTGTTCAGTGTAGGGCACTGTTTCACTGTACCGTATTTAATGTCGGGCTCTGTTTAATTTTACATTGTTCAGTGTAGGGCACTGTTTCATTGTACCGTATTTAATGTCGGGCTGTGTTTTATTTTACATGGTTCAGTGTAGGGCACTGATTCATTGTACCGTATTTAATGTCGGGCTCTGTTTAATTTTACAATGTTCAGTGTAGGGCAGTGTTTCATTGTACCGTATTTAATGTCGGGCTCTGTTTAATTTTACATTGTTCACTGTAGGGCACTGTTTCATTGTACCGTATTTAATGTCGGGCTGTGTTTAATTGTACATTGTTCACTATAGGGCACTGTTTCATTGTACCGTATTTAGTGTCGGGCTGTGTTTAATTGTACATTGTTCACTGTAGGGCATTGTTTCATTGTACCGTATTTAATGTCGGGCTCTGTTTAATTTTACATTGTTCACTGTAAGGCACTGTTTCATTGTACTGTATTTAATGTCGGGCTCTGTTTAATTTTACCTTGTTCAGTGTAGGGCACTGATTCATTGTACCGTATTTAATGTCGGGCTGTGTTTTATTTTACATGGTTCAGTGTAGGGCACTGATTCATTGTACCGTATTTAATGTCGGGCTCTGTTTAATTTTACAATGTTCACTGTAGGGCACTGTTTCATTGTACTGTATTTAATGTCGGGCTCTGTTTAATTTTACCTTGTTCAGTGTAGGGCACTGATTCATTGTACCGTATTTAATGTCGGGCTGTGTTTTATTTTACATGGTTCACTGTAGGGCACTGTTTCATTGCACCGTATTTAATGTCGGGCTCTGTTTAATTTTACATTGTTCACTGTAGGGCACTGTTTCATTGTACTGTATTTAATGTCGGGCTCTGTTTAATTTTACCTTGTTCAGTGTAGGGCACTGATTCATTGTACCGTATTTAATGTCGGGCAGTGTTTTATTTTACATGGTTCAGTGTAGGGCACTGATTCATTGTACCGTATTTAATGTCGGGCTCTGTTTAATTTTACAATGTTCAGTGTAGGGCACTGTTTCATTGTACCGTATTTAATTTCGGGCTCTGTTTAATTTTACATTCTTCACTGTAGGGCATTGTTTCATTGTCCCGTATTTAATGTCGGGCTCTGATTAATTTTACAGTGTTCAGTGTAGGGCACTGTTTCATTGCACTGTATTTAATGTCGGGCTCTGTTTAATTTTGCCTTGTTTACTGTAGGTCACTGTTTCATTGTACTGTATTTAATGTCGGGCTCTGTTAATTTTACATTGTTCACAGTTGGGCACTGTTTCATTGTACCGTATTCAATGTCGGGCTGTGTTTAATTGTACATTGTTCACTGGAGAGCACTGTTTCATTGTACCGTATTTAATGTCGTGCTCTGTTTAATTTTACTTTGTACACTGTAGGGCACTGTTTCATTGTACCGTATTTAATGTCGGGCTCTGTTTAATTTTACCTTGCTCAGTGGAGGGCACTGTTACATTGTACCGTATTTAATGTTGTGCTCTGTTTAATTTTACATTGTTCACTGTAGGGCACTGTTTCATTGTACCGTATTTAATGTCGGGCTATGTTTAATTTTACATTGTTCACTGTAGGTCACTGTTTCATTGTACTGTATTTAATGTCGGGCTGTGTTTAATTTTACATTCTTCACTGTAGGGCACTGTTTCATTGTACTGTATTTAATGTCGGGCTCTGTTTAATTTTACATTGTTCACTGTAGGGCACTATTTCATTGTACCGTATTTAATGTCGGGCTGTGTTTAATTGTACATTGTTCACTGTCGGGCACTGTTTCATTGTCCCGTACTTAATGTCGGGCTTTGTTTAATGTTACATTGTTAAGTGTAGGGCATGTTTCATTGTACTGTATTTAATGTCGGGCTCTGTTTAATTTTGCCTTGTTTACTGTAGGTCACTGTTTCATTGTACCGTAGTTAATGTCGGGCTGTGTTTAATTTTACATTGTTCACTGTAGGGCATTGTTTCATTGTGCTGTATTTAATGTCGGGCTCTGTTTAATTTTACCTTGTTCAGTGTAGGGCACTGTTTCATTTTACCGTATTTAATGTCGGGCTGTGTTTAATTTTACATTGTTCACTGTCGGGCATTGTTTCATTGTGCTGTATTTAATGTTGGGCTCTGTTTAATTTTACCTTGTTCAGTGTAGGGCACTGTTTCATTGAACCGTATTTAATGTCGGGCTGTGTTTAATTTTACACTGTTCAGTGTCGGGCACTGTTTCATTGTACCGTATTTAATGTCGGGCTCTGTTTAATTTTACATTGTTCAGTGTAGGGCACTGTTTCATTGTACCGTATTTAATGTCGGGCTGTGTTTTATTTTACATTGTTCAGTGTAGGGCACTGATTCATTGCACCGTATTTAATGTCGGGCTCTGTTTAATTTTACAATGTTCAGTGTAGGGCACTGTTTCATTGTACCGTATTCAATGTCGGGCTGTGTTTAATTTTACCTTGTTCAGTGTAGGGCACTGTTTCATTTTACCGTATTTAATGTCGGGCTGTGTTTAATTGTACATTGTTCACTGTCGGGCACTGTTTCATTGTCCCGTACTTAATGTCGGGCTTTGTTTAATGTCACATTGTTCAGTGTAGGGCACTGTTTCATTGTACTGTATTTAATGTCGGGCTCTGTTTAATTTTGCCTTGTTTACTGTAGGTCACGGTTTCATTGTACTGTATTTAATGTCGGGCTCTGTTTAATTTTACCTTGTTCAGTGTAGGGCACTGTTTCATTGTACCGTATTTAATGTCGAGCTCTGTTTAATTTTACCTTGCTCAGTGTAGGGCACTGTTTCATTTTACCGTAGTTAATGTCGGGCTGTGTTTAATTTTACATTGTTCACTGTAGGGCATTGTTTCATTGTGCTGTATTTAATGTCGGGCTC